>NC_050179.1:19681139-19981139 GCF_008315115.2 Sander lucioperca
TCGTAGGAGTACAATCACTGACTGAAACATTTTGTCGGCGCTTCTTCAGATTTTCAGCTATGCCTTCACGTGTTGTAGCAGTCCTCTTCATCTCCAAAGCTGAACGCTGCTGTTGTCCTTTCTCAGCTTTCTTAGTTCATAAACTATGAGTACCACTGTATGCTTGATATGCTTAATTAGCTTTGTATGAACTCATTTGGAAATTGCTTGAATGTAACGGACATTCCTTAATATAAATAGTTGTGCACTACAGCTTTAAGTACAAAAGTACAAGCCTCAAAATATACTTAAAGTACCAAAAGTAAAAGTACTCATTATGCAGAATGGCTCATTTTAGAATCAGATTTATTATATTTTATGATAATAATTGTTCATGCTTTAATGTGTATATCCCTTTTAATGTTAGTTGATTATATTTTGTATAAATAATCAGAATCTGTAAAGTAATTAAAGCTGTCAGACAAATTAAGTGAATTGTACTGGAATAGAAGTATAAAGTAGCATAACATGGAAATACTCAAGTAAAATACCTCAGACTTCTATTCAAGCACAGTACTTGAGTAAATGTACTTAGTTACATTCCATCACTGTATCATGTCATGTATGAAATCCTTTGCTTTTACGGAGCTTGTTGATTCTGGACATGAGAGGAAGGAAATCTGTTTTCCTGAAAGGAAATACTGTTTATAGATATTTTTTTCTCAATTATGTCATCACTGCTGCAGTTACAGTAAGTACTACTGATGTCATCACAACACAAAGTCTTAAAGCTGACTCAACATTCCTCACAGATAACATCACACCTTAAAATAACACAAACTGACTAAACACGTATTATCTGTAGAGCTCTTATAAATGACAAATTACACACACACACACACACACACACACACACACACACACACACACACACACACACACACACACACACACACACACAAAACTCACTGCCAGCTCATGAATATCAATAATAGATCAGCTCCACCCTGCAGCCTTCGACTGATGAATAGTCTGTCACTGGCTGCAAAAGGAGGAATGTGTATTGAACCAGGAAGTAGGTAGAGAGACATTAGTCTCCATTAAACATGTTTTTCCTGTAAATCTCCCTAAACCTGGTTCACACTTCTGTCTGTTGACACTGCTGACTGACTGGTTGTGATTATGTGGATTCCCCAAATACCGATGACGAATGGCTGGTTCCTGTTAACGCTGTAAATGGCTGTGAGGTTAACGGGAGGTGAGGATGTCATACAGTTGATTTAAAACATGCTGTATCGTTTACATTTTTAACTGTTACGATTCAGTTATTCATTTTTTACTATTAGTTCCAAGTTATGACATTAGTTTAAATACAAAGTACTGTTTATTTTTCTGTAATAAATAAACTTCCTGGACACTTTATTGGGTACAGCTACACACTTTAATGTAATCCAATACAACAGATCTGCCACAAATTCTATATTTAGAAAGATAACAATGTTCTGTTTTTGTTGACACTGTCCGAGAGATGTTAATTCAACTGTATGTTTATTACTTTAGTGATGGTGTTGTACTGGACTGTATTATATTGAAATGTGTTTCTAATTCTTCATGTTTGTAAATGTGTGAGCAAGACATTAGAAACACTTCAATTTAATGCAGTTCTGTTCAACACCACTGCAAACTACAACCTCAATAATAAACTAAAAAAAGTAAAAGTAAAAAGTAAAATTAACACTTCTCTGACCAGTTTCATTCAAAACTGGACATTATTATCTTTGTAAAGGTAGAATTTATTGGCTGAGGTGTTGCATAAGATTGTACCTAATAAAGTGAACACTAAGTGTATTTATGTATTTAATATATCAGAGTTTATCAGGTATAGAACGAAGAACTCCTGAGGTCAGATTCATTAAATCGTGTAGACTAAAATAAAAAAGCTGTACATATGCATATGTATACACACATTTATAAATCTGAGTTATTGGGAAACTGGGCACACACACAGAAGCCTCATCTACTCTCCCACATTTGGCCATAAATGGATGTAGATGCCCTTAATGACTCATTTCCAGATCAATACTTGTGCCTGCTCCACTACTGTAATCTGTAGACCAATTCTTAGACAGAACAGCTGTTCCGTAAACCCTCATTGGCAATAACATCTCAACAATCATTACTAAATGTCATAATCAATGACTTAGTTTACAGCGATGTTATCAAAACAAACTTTAGTGCTTTACAATACAGGAAATAAAATGATGCCTCCAATAAAAGAGTGATAAATGTGATCACAAAAAGTGATCAGATCACAATACAATTATTTTCTTATTATATTTAATATTTAATTATATTATTCACTCAAGTCTACCATGTGTAGACCTGGTCTGAGGTTTGCCTCAGGTGTGCACACTCTTACTGCATATTCTACTTTTATAAGTAACAGTTTGTGTGGGGAAATGGTGTATGCATTTTGTGTGTGAGCATCATTTATACATCTGGCCCCTGGGCTTACATTATGTCCACAAACCATGGTGTTTCAGTCCACCAACCTACATCAAGATGGGCATTACATGTCTAATTTAAGAAATATTGGAAAGTAAGAACTAGTTTGATGACTTTGTGTTGTTACTGTTGGGCAAAAGCCTCTGTTAAAAATGAAACTTTATAGCAACTACAAAAAGCTGAATTAAGCATTTCAAAAGCTCAGGGGGTCAGAGAAGTCTTCTTGAACTCAACTAAAAAAAACAAAAACCATAATTTCAGTTAATGAGGTTTTGAGTACAGTGCAGCACTCGGCATGTTGCAGCCATCAGTATGGTTGTGACAGTCAGTGGTGGAATGTAACTAAGTACATTTACTCAAGTCCTGTACTTAAGTACAAATTTGAGGTACTTGTACTTGAGTTTTGAGCTTCTACTCTACTACATTTCAAAGGAAAATATTGTACTTTTAACTCCACTACATTAATCTGACAACTTTAGTTACTTTACAAATTAAGATTTTTGCACACAAAACACATTAGTTTATAAAATACGATGTTTTATTATAAATTAAACTACCCAACAATATAACAGTCTACAATACAGCATGTTTCCAGTCTCTAAAATGTGAAGATTTTTCTGCATTGAGTACTTTTACTTTTAATACTTTTAAGTGCATTTTCCTGATGATATTTACATACTTTTACTTCAGTAACATTTTCAATGCAAGACTCTTACTTGTAACAGAGTGTTTTTACAGTGAGGTATTAGTACTTTTACTTAAGTAAAGGATCTGAATACGTCACCCACCACTGCAAACATTGAAATCGAGCAACAGTCAGTCAAACTAGTTCACATCGTAGTTGTGTAACATACAGTACAGGGAACAACAGTCCGTCTTTGTGTGGGATGACACTGCTCTCCAATGATTGCACAACAATTTGCCATTGAGGTGAAAATCCTGTCTCACATAAATGGTTGCATGAATGCACAATGAACACACATGTATGGCCCCACAGAGAGAGAGAGGGGCTCCCCGGGCCCCACACACACACACACACACACACACACACACACACACACACACACACACACACACACAAAATAGGCAGTCTGGTTCTCACACTATGCTGCTATATAATGTATAGTCTGTCGCAGCTAAGTGACACAAGTCAACATGGGGTAAGTGCTCACCCACCCTCACAACTCAATTAACCTAAAGATTAATTTCTCCTGTTACATCTGCTTTAATGTACAACACAATGGAGACATGCTTCAAAGTGTTTAACTTCTGCATAAAAATGGAAAATGTGAAAGTGTTGACAATGTTTAACTGAAAAGCCTCAGAGACCACAAACGTCTGCTAAAGCTGCATTTTCTTAACTCCCTGTTTTACTCAAACATCATTCTTGTCTCTCTCATTTTAACGAGGAGACAGAAGAAACGACCAAAAAAGAGGTGATGACAATTTAAGAAAAACAAACTAAGTTCATATCAGCTCCTGACCACTGAAGTTCCTGTAATCCAATACTGTAGGCCACAGCTTGCTGCTTAGCCTTCAAACCAAAATAAGCTGAGTGTAATTCCCCCCTGATAAGGTTTTGCCTTCTTGATTTCTGTTAAATGTACATTGCACATTAATTTAAAGGTGAAAACAACAGGAAACCGAGAAGATGCTTTTGTCTACTGGGAATATCTGACCTGTTTTTCTTTTGGCAGGCTCTGGAGGAGGCGGCGACTAATGCAGCAGAAGAAGAACGAAGGCGTCTTGAGACTCAAACTGAACTCCAGGACCGCTACAGGCTCGACCTGGAGAGAGAGCAAACGGTAAGCACTCCTTGTCATATTCAACCGGGCCATTACGTCAGAACAAGTGGTGGAGAAAGAGCAACTTTAATACAGCTTCCTCTTTTTGGTATAGTGTTGGGTGTTTTTTTATTAGTTGAGTTCAATATTTTAATTAAACATTTATCTACCGGTGTCAGGTTAAATGAAATGTAAAAAAGATACTCAGGAGAACAACAGAGCAGAGTAAAGCTGAAACAGCAGACAAGTTATTCTAAGTTGTGTTGATGTCCTCACTACACATAATAATGTGGTGTACCAGCAGATGATGTTTATCGTCCTTCAGTGACTTTATGGGTATACAACATATATATCTAAGCCTATGTACAATACAACTAAGCCTCAACATGTGTAGCTAATGCACATTAAATCTAACTTTGATAGGGTTGAACAGACTGTGTATAACTTCACCTCAATATCTCTACATTTTAAGAGTTAGCATTTTAAAAAACACACAACATCCTTAAATCATTCACCATAGAGCTAAAACAAGTGATTTTCATTAGCAATTCATTTGCTAATTAAAATATCAGAAAATTGAAAAAAAACGGCCATTACAATTTCTCAAGATTGATAGGTCGAAACCCAAAAATATTAAATTTACAGTGAAATAAAATGAAAAAAAAAAAACCCGCAAATCCTCACTTTTTAAAATCTGGAAATAGCCAATGTTGACATTTTTGCTTGATAAATATCTAAAACTATGAATTTGATGATAATGTTTATGTTCATCTCTGAGCTAATTCATGAACACCTTAGCAGAAAATAATTCTAGATTCAAGTGAGATGCCCATTAATTACAGGAAAGTATTCTTTTGTATATTATGTGTGTACTTTACACCCACTATCACACTGCTAAAGAGTTAGCATGGAACACGTGACATATACTGGGCTGAAATAGTCGCTTCAAGGGTAGTCTATATCCTTGACGTTCCACTTCCGGGATTGCTCCGTTGCCGCCGGAAAATCAGCCGGATTTCACTCATTTAGGCCGGATATCCGTTGCATTGGGCTTCATTTGTATTGGCATTTTAAACTCCGGTCGAGTTATGAGTACTATGGTTAACCTTTCTTCAGATCTCTGCAGGGTAAATCCAGACAGCTAGCTAGACTATCTGTCCAATCTGAGTTTTCTGTTGCACGACTAAAACAACTTTTAAACGTACATGTTCCACCAAAACAAGTTCCTTCCGAGCCTATTTTGCAGCGGCACCGCGGCTTTTCTCCGGTGCTTAGCACTGCCCAAGACGATTGATTGGTTTAAAGAAATGCCAATAAACCAGAGCACGTTTTCCTTCCATCCCCGAATGCTGGGTGGAGTAGCCAGACTCTCCTCCAGCGTGCGTTGGAGGGTCTGGCAAAGCAAGACTACTTTAAGGGTAAGAAGCAAGTCCTGAGTATACCTTTAGGACCACCAGGTGTGTTGATATTGAGTTTCTCTCATTTCTCATTTCTCTCATTTCTCTGTATTTTTCCTGGTTCAACAGGTACGGCAGCAGATGGAGGAGCAGGTGGCCCAGAAGTCCACTGAGCTGGAGCAGTACCTGCAGCGGGTTCAGGAGCTGGAGGACATGTACCATCAACTGGAGGATGCTCTGGAGGACGAGAGGCACGCCAGACAGGACGAGGAGGCCGTCCGGAGGCTGCAGGCACGGTCAGTGGGAGAAATGTATCATCATATACTGTAGGTCTGTTGAAGTAGCTGTGCACAAATGTATTCAGCAACTAAGGAAAATTGAGGTTAAATTGGTCTAAATCAAATCAGTACTGTTGCATATTAAACTCTGAAAGTCTTAGTCTCTACCTAGGGCACAGAGTTAGTAGCTTAAGAAAAGTCAAACATGTAAACCTGAGTAGTTGTTTTATGTGGTTGTTAGCTTTCCAGAAACCAGCAGGTTAATATAACAAAGCAACTTATATTAATGTGAATATGTAAAATACTAGCGACAGAGCATATTACATACATAACTATGCAACTGTACAAACCAGGTGTTCAAAAGCCGAAACAGAATCCAAATTAAATCATAAAGGACAGAAAACAGCTTTACTCTTAATGGTTTGATTACATTTGACCACAAGAGTGACTTTGGTGATGCCACAACTATTGTTTTGCCTTTCACACCTGATAAAAACATATTTATTTAATTGTGGCAAAATGTGCCCTCTTGGTGTGCTCCAAAAAACAGACCGGGACAGTGCCAGTTTGAGCCGTGTGTGTTTTTCACTCCATTTCAAATCGGCACATAACTCTTACACAGCAAGCTAACAAAATACCGTGTCTACAGACAGCCTGGGAAACAATACAGACTAAGACACACATCTTTTGTTGCTGTGAAAATACTGAATGAAGTTCATCACAGCATCAACACCACCTGCTACTGTTTGAGTATCAGCCGATAGAGAATCAATATCACGCCTGCCACCTCAAAACCTGCCTTCACTCAATTTATAAACCTACTAATAATAAGCTAAAATTAAACTCTATGCATCATAACAAACACTTTGAGATTAAAATCTGTTGAGTTATGATGAAATACCCTCATTGAACACTTAAAAAAACATAACCAACCAGTATGGTCACAAGAAGATGCATCACTGCCCAACAGTCTTTCTAAAATGGTGTTAGTACACAAGCATGAACAATTACATGCATCCATGACATGATAAATATCACATTTTGCAGATGTATCAAGCTGCTAGTCGCCTTCTGTTATCGGCTTATCAAAGTTCTCCACAGCAGATATTTTTACTTCACATTCACTGCCTAGTTAACATGAAACCATCTATAAAAGTCTGCTCCTTTTTTTTTTTTTAATGAGTCTCACATATCACCATACATTGAACTTCTCTCTCCACCGCCTGTCCTTCCTTCCTCTTTGCTGACATTTACTTTCCACCTCACGTTTGACTAACCAGTAGTGCGCCTGTCATCACCATTGTACTAACTGACCAGAGTGCTTAAATTAAACCACTGTGTTTAAAAAAGACAGCGATCAGGGTCGTCCAATCTTCTACCACACAACATTTTAAAAGTTTCAAGTAAAGCTTACAATAGTGTGAAAAGCAGTGTACGCATTTTTAGGCTAAGGGCTAATTTGAGTTACTTGTGTGTCGAGATGTAGCAAATAGTTTAGCAACATTTCTTTCCTAGTAAGGTATTCACTGTCATCCAACTTGAACTTACATTTTGGTCCATTAAAATCTTTGGCTGCCTTTTATAAAAAGCGTGTTTGATAAAGAATATATACAATGCAAATTACGTTTATCCAGAAGTCAAATCTGTAGTCACATTTACTTGAACCTAATCTTAAAATCATAGTCCATAATTGCACTATAGCACCACCTGCTGACACACTGACATGCCACAACCACCTCCACCTTACTGTTGATTTACATTAGTCGCTTTATTTTATGACGTGGACTAAGGAAACTTTTGCTACATCCTCTTTGACACATTTTAGATTTAGATATTAGGGTTGACATTATCTGATACATTCTATATTTTAAATGTCTATAGACTGTAAAAGTTTGATGTTTTCAAAAGCTGAGTTAAAATATACAATCAGTATGTATATGATGGTGGGAATTGCAAAAATGTTGCGATTGTGTTGCAGCTTAGAATGTATTTAACATGAAATCAAAAATGTTGGTCTCTGTCAGGGGAAAAAAGGAGGAAAATGTATGTATGCAATTTAGCATTTAGCATTAATGCAGGGTTCAGACCAGCTAGAAATGAGAAGCCTTTATACAGAATAATTTTAGTCTTGTTTAATGTCTTTGCTGAGCAGGTTACTGGAGGAGGAGGCCACAAAGAGGATAGAGTTGGAGGAGTTCCACCTGCGGCAGCAGCGCGCCATCTCGGAGACAGAGGCTGAGAAACAGGAGCTGGAGAAAGCGCGTCTGGCCAAGGAGAACGCCCTGCAGGCTGCGATGAAACAACTGGAGCAGCTGGAGCAAGAGAGGCAGGGGGCGCTGGAGCAGTACCAGGTCAGCTGAGAGCAGTCATAGTGGTGGTGGTGGTGCAGGGACCAGCAGTAGCCAATGATCCGCAGGAGTTATGTGGTTGTTTTCTAAATCAATTTTCAGTAAATTAGATCACAGTATTGCTCAGTAGAAATCTGCAGGAAAAAAAGCGAGTGGAGTTGCACATAACTATTTTCACTATCCATTAATCTATCAATTATTTTAACAAATAGTCATTTAAATAAATAAATAATAAATAAATGCTGAGAAATTACCATTGTTGGTTAAAGGATCACTCCCAAATCTCAAAAATGTTTTATAACAAAATCAGGGAGTGCATCTTTAAAAGAACACATGGTACAATGATCATATATGAGAGAAGAAAAAAAAGTAATGCCAAATATTTCTATATTCTTTCCTTAAATAACAACAAAAATAATTGCAAGGCATATTACTAAATAATGATTGTTTTGTGTGCTTTTGTTTAAGGTTCTGCATTTATAAAAAGGTTTTTATTGTAATACTAATTTGACTACTTAATGATGACATACAGCTATAATGAACAGTGTGTTCCAACACTGTATACCTGTTTGTAACAGTGATAACAGGTATCCACAGAAACAACTTTTTCACTGTAAATAATTAACTGTTCAAGGTAAAGTGAAGTAATGCTTTATGACATGACATTATGACTTAATATCTGTCCATTTACTAAAAAAAAATAAAAATAAAAAAATAAATAAAAGACATCAGTTCTTAGTTACGTAGTACCTTTCTTTACCACATGGTGTCATGTTATGACTGCTGGATGGGAGACAGCTATTTATAATATTGTTATCTGTTGATGCAGTATTACAACAAGTGCTGTTCTTCAATCGTTAAGGTTTCCAAAGTGGACTCCCCTTGTATTTTTATTACCTGTTAATAACTTTGTCTGTGTTTTCTTGTGTGAGCCAGACGGTGATGAAGAAGCTGGAAGATGCAACCAACAATACCAAAACCTGGAAGCACAAGGTGGCTGAACACGAGGGCATGTTACGGCTCATTCAACCAGGTAATGGCAACACACTAACCACTGTTTGCTTGTACTTCCATCTTTGTGTGGACCAATTAGAGTGTTACACTTTGAACCCAATTTTTTATACTATTTGTGGTAGAGCTGGGCAATATATCGATATTATATCGATATCGTGATATGAGACTAGATATCGTCTTAGATTTTGGATATAGTAATATTGTAATATGGCATAAGTGTTGTCTTCTCCTGGTTTTAAAGGCTGCATTACAGTAAAGTGATGTCATTTTCTGAACTTACCAGACTGTTGTAACTGTTCTATTATTTGCCTTTACCCACTTAGTCATTATATCCACATTACTGATGATTATTTATCAAAAATCTCATTGTGTAAATATTTTGTGAAAGCACCAATAGTCAACACTACAATATCGTTGTGGTATCGATATCGAGGTATTTGGTCAAGAATATTGTGATATTTGATTTTCTCCATATCGCTCAGCCCTTCTTAGTGGCCAGTATTTTTTTTTACCTGCTGCCCCAAAGCCGTCAACCTAGGGGAAACACTGCAGCAGCACAAAGTTAAATGTACAGAAAGAGATTCAATGTGTCTTGTCCCACCTTATAAGATCACTGTAATAAATGTATTATCTCAATCTTAAACATTATTCACAAAATCTGTTCAATTATGGCTCATCCAGTCTACATGTGTTTTGTGGACTTGGAGAAGGTTTAACAGCGTGTCCCACAAGGAGTCCTGTGGGTACTGCCGAGGTACGGGGTACCAGGGCCGTCGCTACCAGTCCTTGTATAACTGGAGTGAGAGCTGTGTCTGTATTTTCGGCACAAGACCAAACACTTTCCAGGGGTGTTGGGCTCCACCAGTGTTGTCCCTTGTCACCGATTGTCAAGGCGCAGCCGGGGAATGAAACACTGTTTATGGCTAAAACTGTAGCTGTGATTTTGACGCGCTCGCTAAAGTACTCCTCAAAGGACCTAAGGTAGCACCATTGGTTAAAAGCGTTAAAGCCAGAAACTCCCACCAGGATTTGAACCTGATACTTCTATTGGATAGAATAGATGTTACATACACCACAGGAGTTCAGGAGTAGCTTTACCACCACGCTCAGCCAGCTCAACCACTCCATGTGTGACTGCCTCAGTAATCAAAGCAGCAGCAGCAAAGCCAGTAGATCCATTAAATTGCAACAACTGCTATTTATCTTAGCATTAGTTTCAGACTTGCGGATGAGTTACTAACCATGAAAGATCATCAATCAAACAACAAACCAAACACTATTTACAAAAAAACATCCGGTTCAAATAACTAATAATGACCAAGTGCCACGAACTGGGCTAACTGACCCTAAAGCAGTTACATTAAAGTACTTTTTATTTAACATGAACACACAATAAAGTGCAGCTCTACAGTCAGTGAGTATTGAGTGACATTTCATTCAGATATCTTGAGATGATAGAGGGACCCCTTTGAAAATGGCCATGGCAGTTTTTCCCTCACCAAAATGTAGCCTAACTTTGGCAGGTTATTTAATCCCCTTCTAGCATTACATATGGATTCTTACAATGGATTGTAAGAATCGGTTTAAATTGGAAAATCAATTTTTTTAAACCAAGCCCTAGTGGCTGTGAGGCCTTTGAGTTCAGTATTACTGTGTAGGACAACAATGTTGTCTTGAGTTTTTTTTTTTTTATTAAAGATTATCTACACTTTAATAATCACTGCACTGCTGTTGAAGTTTGCCAGTTGCTTGCTAAGTGTTACGCTAGCTCACACTGAAAATAACAGATATGGAGGACTTTGGCCACGAGTGTCATTTTGACAAATCCTAACATTATCTGGCTGTTACTGCACCGTTAATTGTTGGAAAACATAGCAAAATAATTGAAAAAGTGGTTACTTTTTTCAACTTCGAATAGATCTTTAGGTACAGTCCACTCGTGTAATGTTTCCTTTAGTGCTGAAGGTGTTACTATTAAAAGTTTATTTTATTTTTATTTTTTTGTGACACACACTTCAATGAGAGTTTCAGAGCAACACATGCATATCTGCTTCAATTGTTTTTTTCCCCCAAAGCTGCGAACTCCTGCCATTAATAAATGTAATGGCGCCTTTGTCCTACTAATTTCCCAATAGAGTTCATTAGTAAATGTAGTAGAGGAGAAACAACTTGGCTCTGTTTAAACTGGAGATTCTTGTCATACTCAGCCAGCTATGTACAGTCTGCTCCCTCAAAGCAGTTTACAGCCAAACAAAAGGGAGGGAGAAAACATAACAATGACATATATCTAAATTCCGCAGATACTTTTGGCTGTAGGCTTCATATTAAAAATGTTGTTTACTACAAAGTAAAATAACAACTTTAATAGACAAAATGTCCATATCGGTCTTTTTTTAGTAAAACAAGGTTTAAGAATTTAAAATGGCCACACACTTTTCAAAGTTCATCTGATATAAGTTAAATCATGCACAGTTGAAACCTAAAAGTGCAGTTTAAGATAACATTAAATATAAAACAAAGTGCTCACTTTTGTTAATTATTTGTATTTAAATCTGGTTTAATGATTAAGAGCCTGACCTATTTAAAGGGATGGGAGCAACTAGAGAAATGAATTAACAAACTAATCTCACATTAAAATAGAATGAGTTAAAGGTATCAAAAAAGTGAAAATCCCCAAAAATAATAAAAAAAAGACTTGCTGAACTTAAACAGATTTTTCCACTTAAACTAACTGCAAACAAGTTTTCTTACAGCGAGGGCCATGATTACCTAGTTGCATTGCTGCCATGCAACAGACAGGACACAGTTACATTAGTTACTTAATGGCTGTTGCTTTGACTTGCCGTTTATAATGCATTATAGTGACAAAAAAATTGCACATAGGGTGAACAAGTGAAGGTTATAGTTCACCTTGAATGAAATATTCCTACCCCTATGGTGAAAAGTCTCTTGATTTTTGAACTCCAGGTTCCAAGGGTCAGCAGATGATCACCAACTGGGGCCCAGCAGCCTTTTCTGACGCAGAGCTCAGTCTGAGGCAGAAGAAATGGCAGGAGATGAAGAATCAGACGACCCAGGCCCAGTAGAGCCCCTGTACGCCCTGAACCTTAAACATGTTTACAACTCAGAAGAGCAGACAAGAGAGGGCTGCTGGGACATACTGTCTGTGATACAACATCTAGTGACTGGAAGGACTTGTCTGGTAACTGGATTTTCAGTGGAGTCCAAATGCGAGATTTACTAGGACAATTTAAGGCATTTTAGGATTTGGAGGCATTAAGTAATCAATGACCTTTTATGCTTTTGAACAAGTCTGTTATCGTAGGCCACTATCGATTAAATGAGCAGAACAGAAACTCAAGTCACATTTTCACATTATGAGGATTAAGTTCACTAATTCTAGCAGGGATCCAACAAATGTACTACGTGAAGAAGTGATAACACCAGAAAAAAGATGCTGGAATAATAATAGGCTAGCTTTGTTGTTAAATGTATTGATTGCCATGTCAGTGCCGGGTCTTGTATAATTAAGCAGAGTGGGGAGTTTTCTTTCCAAAATGGTGGATGGGACAGGATATAAAATGTGTTAAAGGTAAAAGCTCACTTTGGGTCATTAATATTGTGCAACCACCACAGATAAAGTATATTACAATAATTTGGGCTACTGAAAGTTGATCCAACATTTACCTAGTGCTAATTCCTAGCATAACAATCCAATAAAATGTATAGGAACTGGATGAATTTTGAAAGATAACTCCATCTATTTGCAAATTAATTGTTATGTTAAGTTGTGGCTTTCACATAACTTTCTTAATTTGAATGAAGATAAAACTGAGTGTATTATCTTCAGTACTTCATGCATGCCAAACGGTCCAGCTTTGAGTTTGGGAGCTCTGGCTTCATACACTAAGTCAGCTGTCAAAAATTTGGGGGTTACATTTGATAGCAGCATGAAATTTGACAAGCAGATCAGTAATGGTGTTAGAATGAGCTTTTTCCAGCTTCGTCTCCTGGCTAAAGTTAAGTCCTTCCTTAACAGGCACGATCTAGAAAAGGCGATTCATGCTTTTATTAGTTCAAGGTTGGATTATTGTAATGCTCTCTATGTTGGTCTGAATCAAACCTCATTCTCACGACTTCAACTTGTGCAAAATGCTGCTGCTCACTTTTTAAGAAATACATCTAGACGTGCACACATCACTCCCGTTCTCTACACCCTACATTGGCTCACTGTGCGTTTTTAGAATCGGTTTTAAGATTTTGTTTGTTTTCAAGGCCTTAAATGGCGTGGACCTGGAGTATTTGTCTGAGATTTTAACGCTGCGTGAGCACAACCGGTCACTGCGACCTTCAAATCAACTGGTTTTAAAAGTCCCAAGCTCAAGGTATAAACGCTGGGGTGATCTGCCCCGAGACTCTGGAACAAGTTACCCCCTGATATTCGCACTATTACAGATGTAGCTCTTTTTAGATCCAAACTTAAAACTTGTTTAGAATGGCTTTTAATACGTAGTAGTGGTGTGACAATTTTCCTCTCCTCCTCCTGTTTCTATGTAACCTTTTCTGATTTTACTGTTTTCTATGTTTCAATCTTTTTATTGTACGATATGTTGTTTTATTCTTGGTTCCTGATGTAAAGCACTTTGGATACCTGTGGTTGCTGTAAAGTGCTATATAAATAAATGTTGATTGACTGATTGATCTAATTCCTCCTGTATGATCAACACCCAGCTCACTATTGAAGTTACAAGTCTCTTAGTACTTCACAGTCTAACAGTGGACACTGTCAATTATGTAAGCGCTGACCATGGCTAAAATCCTAAGCTAAACAATATACATTTAAAATCTGTTGACTTTAAAGGCAGGGTTGGTAACTATTTCCAATCTACACTTTATATATTGTTTGAAATGGACTTTACACCCCAGCAATAAATAACTTATGGGCTCTGAAAAGGAGCGAAAAAGATCTGTCCTCTGTACCTGCTGTAATCTTGTAAAAACGCCGACCAATCACTGTCTCGCAGTCAGCTTGGAAAGAACTAATGAAATGTCTCCTTGCCCGCTGCGCATACTCTACCCTTCCTGTGTACAAGCCTGAGTTCAATGCGCGTCGTCGATGCATTGATAACTGTAGTCCTGTTTCTTTTAAACATTTGGTATGATAATATTAGGTGTTTGCTTACCCGTGAATGAGACATGAAGTAATTGTGGCCCTTTCCCCACTCTGATCTGAAGCAGCAACGCAACGGTGCTCCTGCACGTCTGTGTGTGGGGGTCAGAGCCCCGAGGAGATGCTTCTTTCAAAGCTTGCTAGCTTTTCAACATTACCAGCCCTGCCTTTAGGTTGTGCAGCTTCCTAAAAGTCATGAGTGGAAAACATTGCATACCATTACCTTTTTAACATTTTCTTTTACTTTGTCCTGACTGTCGATTTGTTTGTATCTATGAAATTCACTACTTTTGATCAGTCGGACCTGTCCAACGTAAATTGCTTGAGTGTGTTTTTAGGTTCACAGTGTTGTAAAGTTGAGGGCTGTTGGACCGCACCAATCAAGTTGTAATATTTTTTTAAAAGCATCAGTTACTGAAATAGCTACAAATAGCTCTTTCTTGTGGCCTTTTTTCCTAACTCTTTGGGGACCATTTTTACATGAAAGTATAAGGGATTTTTGTAAATATTTTAACAATAGTTTTTGTTATCCTTACTAAAGTTACACTGTATGAGGGCAGCATTAGTAGCACCTGGGGATGACATGTCTAATGTAAAGTCAATATTTAACAGTTATATGCAATATAGTTCTAAAATAACATGTACGAGAACAGGTTTGTAAACACTTTCAGAAATAGGGCGTTTAGCCAAAGTCTCACTCCAAACAAGAATGCTAACTGAAAAACATTTATACTGTGTTGTTGTACTGTACTCATCAGTGCCTTTGGTACTGTCGAGTGAAAATTATGATTTCTATATGTTTTGTTTTTTATATATGTAAAAACCTAAAGACTGAACTATGGAATAAAACATCTCAAATAACTATTGACTGTATTTGTCTTTAAATAAATATTTGTCACAGACAAAACACAGCAGAAATTTAAAATATTACACAAACGGTACAGCACAACCAGCCATGGCTACTGAACAAATCCACGGCCAGCTGCACTTGCCTTAACCTCATACGTTCACCAGAGGGTGCTACAGTGCCACAAACACCAAACCACTACAGAAAGCAGCAGAGAAGAGAAGAGAGCAAAGAGAAGTTCAGTATCTCTGATGGCTAATAACCGATGCATGGGGAGCCACACTTACTTTCAAACAGTAATTAATGTGTTAACTGATCTGGGGACAGAATAGTTATAGAGAAATGATGACTTAATTTCCATGACTTCACTGTCTAGACCTTACATTTTCCAAAATAAAGCTGATCACTGTCTTCTGTCCAGCTATGTATGATACAGACTATCTTTAGGGTCATGTGCTGTCTTATAATTGTAATAATGTGTAGCTCAGTTGTCATCCTGTTTTTCTAATGTCTCGTTGATAAGGGACATCAAGATCTGGTGCATGTAGGGAAATTTAAAGACAGAATGAAACATTCCTGCCAATCACAGAGACACCGCAAGTGTTAGATATACTTAGAATGAACACCCTGAAATGTTTTTTTTTATAAACGATTAATTGTTTAAATTATTTATCAAGTCAAAACATCAAATGTGAGGATTTGAATATCTTTATGTTCTGGACATAAGCGAAATGAAGACATCACATTGGGTTCTGAGAAAATTGTGATTTTGACGTGATGACATTTTTCACAGTTTTATTGTGTAGACTTACACACCCTAATTCCAATGAAGTTGGGACGTTGTGTAAAACGTAAATAAAAACAGAATACAATGATTTGCAAATATTTTTCAATGTATATTCAAGTAAATACACTACAAAGACAAGATATTTATTGTTCAAACTGATAAAGTTGATTGTTTTTTTGCAAATATTCACTCATTTTGAATTTGGTGCCTGCAACACGTTCCAAAAAAGCTGGGACAGGGGCATGTTTACCACTGTGTTACATCACCTTTCCTTTTAACACTCAATAAGCATTTGGGAACTGAGGACACTAATTGTTGAAGCTTTGTAGGTGGAATTTTTTGGAACAGTTGCTCAACAGCCGTTGGTGATGGCGCAGTGGATATGACACA
Source organism: Sander lucioperca (assembly GCF_008315115.2). Taxonomy (NCBI): domain Eukaryota; kingdom Metazoa; phylum Chordata; class Actinopteri; order Perciformes; family Percidae; genus Sander; species Sander lucioperca. Next base: position 19,697,639 of record NC_050179.1, read on the forward strand.
TGCCTTTGGTGTGGGAGATCTGGGTTTGATTCCCACTGCGATACATTAACCAATGTGTCCCTGAGCAAGACACTTAACCCCTAGTTGCTCCAGAGGCATGCAACCTCTGACATACATAGCAATTGTCAGTCACTTTGGATAAAAGCGTCAGCTAAATGACATGTAATGTAATTTAACAGTCCGGCGTCTCCATTGTCTTATTTTGCGCTTCATAATGCACCACACATTTTCAATGGGAGACAGATCTGAACTGCAGGTAGGCCAGTCTAGTACCCACACTCTTTCACTACGAAGCCACGCTGTTGTAACACATGCAGAATGTGACTTGGCATTGTCTTGCGGAAATAAGACATTTGGATGGCAGTATGTTGCTCCAAACCTGTATGTACCTTTCAGCATTAATGGTGCCTTCCCAGATGTGCAAGTTACCCATGGCTAGGGCACTAATACACCCCCATACCATCACAGATGCTGGCTTTAGAACTTTGCACCGATAACAATCTGGATGGTCCTTTTCCTCTTTGGCCCCTGAGGACATGACGTCCATGATTTCCAAAAACAACTTAAAATGTGGACTTGTCAGACCACAGCACACTTTGTGTCAGTCCATCTCAGATGAGCTCAGGCCCAGAGAAGCCAGCTGCGTTTCTGGGTGTTGTTGATATATGGCTTTCGCTTTGCATGGTAGAGTTTTAACTTGCACTTATAGATGTAGCGTTGAACTGTGTTAATGGACAATGATTTTCTGAAGTGTTCCTGAGCCAACGTGGTAATATCCTTTACATAATGATGTCGGTTTTTAATGCAGTCCTGCCTGAGGGATTGGAGGTCACAGGCATTCAATGTTGGTTTTCGGCCTTGCCACTTACGTGCAGAGATTTCTCCAGATTCTCTGAATCTTTTGATGATATTATGGACTGTAGATGATGAAGTCCCTAAATGTTTTGCAATTGTACGTTAAGAAACATTGTTCTTCAACTATTGGACTTTTTGCTCACGCAGTTGTTCACAAAGTGGTGAACCTCACCCCATCCTTGCTTGTGAACAACTGAGGCTTTTGGGGATGCTCCTTTTATACCCAATCATGACCAATTAACCTGTTCACCTGTGGAATGTTCCAAACAGGTGTTTTTTGAGCTCAAGCTCAACTTTCCCAGTCTTTTGTTGCCCCTGTCCCAGCTTTTTTGGAGTGTTGCAGGCATCAAATTCAAAATGAGTGAATATTTGCAAAAAAACAAAGTTTATCAGTTTAAACATTAAATGTATTTGTGTATTCAATTGAATATAGGTTGAAAAGGATTTGCAAATCATTATGTTCCATTTTTATTTACGTTTTACACAACGTCCCAAATTCATTGGAATTGGGGTTGTAATTATAAACTAGAAGGGCATTCAGGCTTGCCCTATATTTCAATGTTAATGCAGTGTGAATTTTCCCAATTAGGAACTAACTTTTCCTATTATTCCGTGCAGCACGAAAGGCTCAATGGTGTTTTAAGCCCCCAACGTCTCCTTCCAGGCAGCGCTGCGACTGTTGACTTCAAGGCACCTAACCCTAACCATAACCATAACCATAACCATAACCATTGCCTAATTGACTTCAAGGCAGCGCTGCGACCGTTGACTTCAAGGCACTTAACCCTAACCATAACCATTGCCTAATCCTAGTGCCTTCCAGGCAGTGCTGCCTGGAAGGAGACGTTGGGGGCTTAAAACACTGATAAACGCACGAAAGCCCTATCTCGCAATGTTGACAAAAGTGAAACATAATTGGTGTGTCCGCTCCAAACTTTAACGGGTTATTCCTTGGCCCACGCTGCAACCTTCCACCAAGTTTCATGAAAATAAGCCAGTAGTTTTTCAGTAGTCCTGCTGACAGTCAAATAAACCAACCAAAAAACAGACAAACCAAACGGAAAACATAACTTCCTTGGCGGAGGTAATAAAACAAAACGGTTATGATTATTTGATAATGAAAATAACTGTTACCTGCAGGCATTCACGTTTATAAATGTAGCCACACATTCGATGAAAGCTCTTAATACTTGATTCTACAGATATATTCAGACATTACCAAAACATTTATACTGAGCTCTAGTGACAATATAACCATATTATGTTAGTATGTAATGTTGTCTAGATTGATTTTGTTTTACATCAATATTGGAAAATATATTATTAACATGATGTTGACTTCATCTATACTGTCAAGACCTACCTGACCATGATCTCGATAAAAAAAAAAAAAAAGGTATTGGTTGGAGTACCAACTGGGAAGTTGATTGCATCTAGGGAACTTAGACTATACATAGCTGCCATTGATGAACTAAGCAGGTACATTATCAGACTACCCTACTAAGGTGCTTCATGCAGGTTAACTCAAACTGAGAATTAACTGGAGGCTGTGTTTGACAAAGACCTGACTGTCACGCAGTGCTTCACTGTGGTCAATCTGCAGGTCAGGAACCTTTCCTCCACTTTCAAGCACCCTGACAATGAGCATCTAATCCTGACAGGATTCACGTAAATGTCTTAACTGCCAGAATAGAAAAACAGTATCTAAGTGTTATGCAAAACAGACCACCTTGTAAAATCTGCACTTTTAGATTACCCCCCTTGAAAGATCCCCACTAAGTTAATTCACTCCATCCTCCCTCCGTATCGTGCAACCGTCGTTAATTTGAGTGAGACGGGACAGACCAAACAAACACACACAAAATACGTTCCCAAAAATCTGCAGTCCAGATGCGCTTGGCACATACCACAGCTGCACTAACATTGCTTTATGCAACAAGATGGCCTGTCATTAACGCCAAGTGCCGCGCCGGATGCGCTCTGTCAAAACCCCCCTCCACAAACCCCCAGCAGCGTCTGTATCCCATCATTCCTCTCTCTTTTAAACATCCTCACACTCATCAGCCTGAGGTTATGAGGCTTGTGGCACGCGTGCTGCATTCCTGGGAGGTGATGCGAAACAGAAATGCATTAAATTCCCGATCTGGAATCCATCGCAGGGGGTGTTGTATGTGTGAGAGAGAGAGAAAGAGAGAAGGGTAGTGGGGGGTTAGGTGGAAAATAAGGATAAGGCGGGGTTAAGGGGTCTCACTGCCCCCTCGAGTACCAGAGCATCTGAGATACAAAGAGTCTGAAGATGTCTAAGGAATTCAAAATATATAGGGTTTGAAAGTTTTAGGAATTCTGTGTATTTACAGCAAACGGGGTTCTCGGGAGCCTCAGGGCCTGTAGAGGTTTACGGAGCAGAGGGGTACTCTTGGGACAGTAAAATAAAACGCCTGCAGAACATATACCTTCCTTCACAGTATCGCATATGACAATTCATGGACCCCAGGGGTGTGATACGCGCGAATTAAGAGTTCAGGGAAGCATCTGGCGAGAGAGTAGACAAAAATAGCATATCACTGCGTCTTCACATTATAGATCTCTACGGAAGATTAAAAGGTCCCCGGAGAATTCCTGCAAGGGTCAACGACGCAAACAGATGTCCTCCCTCCTCCTCATAAAAATGAAAAACGCCGAAAGTGGGTCCAGAGAGTGAAAAATTAACAGCAGCATTCCACTTCACACCAACAACAATGACTATTACTGTAAAGAGCTGCTCTGCCTCGCTGGTGGAATTTATCCTTCAACCTTATTTTACCTGCATGTCATCCATCTCGTCCACCAGCACGTTTCACTGCATCGCCCTCCTGACATTTCACAACATCACATTAGAGTTAGATTTGTGTAATGTGGGACTTACCAATGGCTGAAGGTTTTAGTTTAGAGATTTCGTGAGGTTCAAGGGTGCAAAGAGACGGAATTTGGGACAAAGGATCTGGCTCCAATCAGCGCATCTGACTGAGGTTGACTCTGCACCCACAGGAAGGCCAAGCCCGAGGCCACAGCGGGGTAATCAAACCCATCTTTCTCAATTGTTCATTCCAGATATAAATATCTTTTGACAATGCAAAGAGCCAAGCTAAAGGTGAGCCGTGTGCCACTCTAACCTCCAATTTGTATTTTTACCCTCATAGGTCGGAGGTTACTGTGGATACATGTTAAAGTACATGCACATACCCACTTACCTACTGTAAATCATATGCAAATGCATGCACACACGAATACATCCACCTACATGCATGTATAGTGTCCACACCTGGATACATAAATGCTTACGCTTAAATGTATGACTTCATGAACATTCACGCCCCAGAAACACAAATGCAGCAGGGCACACAAATAAATACCTATAACTAAATGTGCTAGACATACAAAGATAATGTATTTTTTAATTTAGCCTGATATAATAATAATAATAATAATAATAATAATAATAATAATACATCTTATTTATATAGCGCTTTACATGGTACTCAATGACACTTAGCACATATAGCACATTAAAAACAGATAAGCAATAAAACCAACACATAAAACAAGCATATTAAAATCAATTAAAAAGAATAAAACCAGTAACTATCAGGTGAGAAATGTAAGACTAGTGTATGTGGAAAGCTAATCTGAAGAGGTGTGTTTTGATTATGAACAGTAATAAGGCAGCAGTGAGGTGACTGGGTGTCTATGTCTATGTAGTCCTACTCTATCTGTGAGGAATGCTTTACGTGACAAGATAGAAAGACTTCAAAAGTCAATGTCTCATCCTCTTCCTCCACCATGAACACAAAAGAATGTGTGGCAAGACGCAAATATAAAACACAAGTGTTTCTGTAAAAAAAAAAAAAAAAAAATCCCTACAACCCCCATGGACTGCGCTGCACTCCTGCCAGCACATGAAGTTATTAATTTTTTAGTGGAAACCGTCTGACTTATCATGACTGAGCCAAGTTTAGAGCTGGCATTCTACCAGAGCATTGTTTACCAGTATCCTACTTAATTGCACAGTGTATGAAATCATTCTAAAAATACTCGGGGTGCAGCAGGCTTAAAAGGAAGCATGTGAACGAGTCAGCAGAGCTCTTCTTTATCGGGTGAAAGGCCATGTGCTTGATGAGGCGAGGGTAGAATTACCTGCACGCTCCTGTATGATCATCCCTTCCATAAATACACACCCTCTCTCTTCTTCCAGGTTGAGTGTGTCATCAAGGTAAAACTGCAGCTGCTTTTTTATGACCACAAAGAAACACAACCTGCTTTGTTCTCCTGTCAAAAAAAGACTTAAAGGAGGGAATGAAACCTAATCTTAACTGTCATGATCCGCCTGAAGTGAAGACACTGGCCTGGAGATCCACCACCTCCCTTATTGTTTTTTTTTAAGTACCACAACTTATTCTTAACATCCTTCTGGGTTAATGTGAATTCTCAAATAAGAATTTGAAAAAGTAAATTTTGATAATGAGACACACCCAGTGACAATGTAAAACCCTGTCTGGATAAGCACTCAAATAATTTTAGTGCTGTCAGTTAAACGCGTTATTAACGGCGTTAACGCAAACCCATTTTAATGGCGTCAATTTTGTTATCACGAGATTAACGTTCTTTTTGACATAGCAAACTTTGTAGTTTTTTTTCACATGCTGTTGCAACAACTAGAAAACTAACGTTAGAAAAACTACACCACCACACCGGATCTAGCTAGACCGGAAACTAAACAACAGGCACGCCGCACACACTTGTTTGGGCTTGCGATGCGAGCTGGCCAAAGAGTAGTAGGCTAACGTTACGTTTTGAGTGGATGGCGAGCACAAGACGCCGAAATGGATGCCAATAAGTTTACTTTTAAAAAGTTGCCAAATGGTTCCGTTGACAAGACCAAAGTGATCTGTGTGTTTTGTCGTTGTGAACTGAGCTATCATCGCAGCACGTCCAGTCTGAAATACCACTTGATGGCCAAGCACACAGCTGATGCAAATTCTCCGCTGTCACGATGCCCCCTCGTCAAAGCCAGGCGACAAAAGCACAAAGCAAGCGATCCACTTTTCCATGTTGATAAGAGCATTAAAATGAGAAAAAATAATTGGACAAAAAGAAATCAAGGGACATTTAGAATAAATAAAAATGTGCGATTAATTGCGATTAATTGCGAGTTAACTATGACATTAATGCGATTAATCACGATTAAATATTTTAATCATTTGACAGCACTAATAAATATCACAGCAATTTTACGAGATTGAACCTAGTAACATTTCAAACACACCAAAAGTCTGAACTATGAAATATGGACAAAGAGATGTCTGTCTTTTAGCCTTATTAAAAGCACTATAATATGTTCACTCCGTGGTCTAGTATGTACAAAGAAAATAATCAGTTTAAATCAACCACGAAACACAATGAATGAGCCAACTTTAAGTTAAGATGGATGTATAAATGAATATCCAGCAAAACACTTTACTTACAGAAAGCCAGCGATCAAATTCCCAACTTACCGTCTGGTAACTGAATGCTTGTGTACTTTCAAACTAGAGCTGCAACAATTAGCTGATAAATCAATTAAATTCAATTGACAGAAAACTAATCTTAGACAGTTTTTTTTTTCAGTTATTTGATAAACAATTAATCGTTGTCATTTTCAAGCAAAAATGCCCAAAAAAAGATGATAGCTCAAGGTTCTCAAATGTGAACATTTGCTGCATTTCTTGGTCTTATATTATTGTAGATACATTTTTTTTTTTGGTCAAACAAAACAAGGCATTTGAAGAAGTCATCTTGGGCTCCAGGATATTGTGATGGGCATTGACTATTTTCTGATGTTTTATAGACCACGTGATTAAAATCAGCATATTAATTGATAACGACAATAATCAGTAATTGCAGCCCTATTTTGGACATATAAATATATATAAAATAGGCAGCAGAGTGCGCTATCTAATATCGATGAATGATAAAAGTGACGAAAAAATATTATGGGATATGCTGTGTGAAGTAGGGACGAGTAACACTCAAACTCGTGATGGTCATTAATTAAGGCATCAATGGCTAAATAAGTTTTAAGATCCATTACTTAAGAAGCCTGTGAGAGGACAGAGAACACTCCTTGTTCATATAGATTTTAACAACTTTATAGATCACCGCTGCTCCATCTCATCCACCAGGGGCCAAATATCCTGCAAACATTGAGGCTCTTTCTGTAAATGTCTTGTCATGCCTGCTTAAAGCCGTGAGGAACATTTACATAATTGACAAACATGTCTGAGTGACAAAAAGCCCCCACTTTAACAGACTGATAAAGCTAACAATGTTACGTATTTCATGTCTGAAAAGGGATCAACAAACCTCTAAAATAACTATTTGAAAGAGCATGTCTTAAAAAAGTAAATAAATTCCTCAAGTTACTCAATCCATCTCTCCACTTGAAATGAAAGTGATGAAACATGCCTTAAACCATAAAGTCTAAATGAGGACAAAGTGACAGTAATCCTTTGGCTAGAAAAAGTGGAGATTAACTTCTAATGGTGTGTCATACAATAATTTAGCTCACAAGATTGCCAGAGTCACATTTCAGAGCGTCAGAATCACTTAGCGGGAAGACTAGGGTGAGTGATGGCCAATGATGCTCGCCAGATTTAGGTTTTTGATCTACTATCAACGCAGCATTGGGCGAAGACCGTAGCCTTTCAGCATGCAATGCCTCTGTGACAGAAGATGACTCATGGCAGCAGAATGTGATGGAGAAGGAAACATCACTTGCAATTACACTGTTAACTTCACGGGGATAACTATAGTAAACATGCTATTTTCGAAACACGTTTATGGGCCACTTGAGGGACATCCATCTGTTGGAATTAGAGAAGACAATGTGGAATAAAGCCCCAAAACATCTTGGACATGTGATCTACGTTTGCTCTGCTTGTTGCCTTAGTACAAAAATAAAAAGGATAAACAATTGTAGACAGGGACCAATATATCCTTGCAGTTATACTGTATGTGAGTAAAGTTGTTTTTTAAAGATTATTTTTTGGGCATTTTAGGCCTTTAACAGACAGGACAGCTGAAGACATGAAAGGGGAGAGAGGGGGGAATGACATGCAGCAAAGGGCCACAGGTTGGAGTCGAACCCGCGGCCACTGCGTCAAGGAGTAAACCTCTATATATGGGTGCCCGCTCTACCAACTGAGCTATCTGGGCACCCAGTAAAGTTGGTTTTATTGACGAAAGACAAGGAATGTATACATGTGTACAAAGTGAGAAAAAGTTTAAATTAAGACTAATAACAAGATATATGCAGCAAGAAGATTGCCAGTTAAAATCCCCACCAGTAGGAAAAAAATCTACATGGTGACACCCCCCACACACCACCTACAGTACCATTAGTGCAATCAAATAACATGTGAAATCCCCAAATGTGAAGCTGCTCAGTGGTTACCATATTGAGTACTGGCTGTACTAAGCAGCTAATAGGTGTGAAATGTATTAAACAGGGGAAGCAGGGCGTTGCTGGAAAACAGCACAGCACTTGACTTTTCCTGAATAAAATGAACACTTTTCAAGCCAATTTGTTACGCAAGTCATTGTTTGTTAGCCTGACTCATACAGGTGTTATGATAGTAATTAAAAACGCTATTCCTCCACTGAGAACAGATTGTAGTGAGAGATTTCTTTAAATATTTAGGAGTAAGAAGTAAGATCGTTATTGTTTAACAGTACAAAATAAACTTTATATCTGTAGGTGGTTGACAGTGTTGTTGATCAATATGACATCTCTGCCAGGTGCTGAGATTTTTGGCTTACAAAATCCATTTTCCATCCTGCACCCCACCCACTGGAATTTCAGGACTATCCAAATCCATCCCAGGCGTATTTGTACTTTCAACGCAACAATGAAAGACGTAGTGAGAAACCTAGATCACCAGACACGACAGCTATAAAACATAAACATGTGTCAGTTGCAGGTCAAAAAGTAGATTTTGCATGCTCACATATATATATATATATATATATATATATCCACATTAGAAAATATACCCAAATATCATTGGGTTGTGAAAGCTGTGTCTAATGACTGTTAATACCCTTTAGACTTATTTAACCCAGAAGGAAACACAACACTGACTAAAGCAGCAATCAAAGGGAGCAGTGCCTGTGTTAGTGGACATAACTTCACTGTCGCTTACTGTACTCTGCTTTCAGTGGCAACGTTAAACACAGTTCACTTTGATGAACTAAACAATACCAATTTGTTGATTTTGTTGATTAATCAACAAAATATTACCTGTAACAATTTCATTAAACAATGAAATGTATAGTGCGTGACTATTTTTATGTTTACATGCCATTGCCAAATGAGTTGATACAAAGTTAATTAAGCTCCACAAAACTCTCTGTATTTCTCAGTATGGCTATGTTAGGTGTAGTCCAGCGACTTTCGCGCGCAGCAGCTCGAATGATGCATTTTACGTCACCGCAGAGAAAGGACAACAGCTTTGGAGATGAAGAGGACTGCTGCAACAGGTGAAGGCAGAGATGTCATTTTTTGGAAGTCCAAATCGAGTCTCAAGTCTTTGAGCTTGAGTCCAAGTCAAGTCTCAAGTCTTTGAGGGGCAAGTTCAAGTCAAGTCTCAAGTCTTTTGCCACGAGTCCAAGTCAAGTCTTAAGTCTCTGGCCATCGGTTCGTCCCTAACACTGTATTGTTAAATCCTATGAATTCATGAATATTTGCTGATTTTCCTACTCTTTCCTAAACTTTTATGATAGTGAACATTATATCTGGGTTTTGGTTGTGTTGGTTGAACAAAACAAGCAATATCAAGTCAAATTTGGCTCTGGGAAATTGTGATAGTCTACTCCAAGGTGCTGGAAAGGAGAGTTCGGCTGATCGTCGAACCTCAGATTGAAGAGGAACAATGCGGATTCCGTTCTGGTCGTGGAACAATGGACAAGCTCTTCACTCATGTATGCCCATCCGGTCTACATGTGTTTTGTGGATCTGGAGATGGCGTATATGACCGGGTCCCCCGGGAGATACTGTGGAATGTGCTGCAGGAGTATGGGGTGAGGGGGTCCCTTCTCAGGGCCATCCAATCTCTGTACGACCAAAGCGAGAGCTGTGTCCGGGTTCTCGGCAGTAAGTCGGACTGGTTTCAGGTGAGGGTTGGCCTCCCCCAGGGCTGCGCTTTGTCACGAATCCTGTTTGTGATATTCAAGGTCAGGATATCGAGGCGTAGTCGTGGTGGGGAGGGGTTGCAGTTTGGTGGGCTGGGGATCTCATCGCTGCTTTTTGCAGATGATGTGGTCCTGATGGCAACATCGGTCCGTGATCTTAAGCACTCACTGGACCGGTTCGCAGCTGATGGAGTGCCTACTCTGAGTAGGGAATGAGTCCTTACCCCAAGCGAAGGAGTTCAAGTACCTTGGGGTCTTGTTCGCGAGTGAGGAGACAATGGAGCGGGAGATTAGCCGGAGAATTGGCGCAGCAGGGGCGGTATTACATTCATTTTATTGCACCGTTGTGACGAAAAAGAGAGCTGAGCCAGAAGGCAAAGCTCTCAATCTACCGGTCAATTTCCGTTCCTACCCTCACCTATGGTCATGAAGGCTGAGTCATAACCGAAAGAACGAGATCCAGGGTACAAGCGGCCGAAAAGGGTTTCCTCAGGAGGGTGGCCGCCGTCTCCCTTAGAGATAGGGTGAGAAGCTCAGTCATCCGTGAGGAGCTCGGAGTAGAGCCGCTGCTCCTTTGCGTCGAAAGGAGCCAGTTGAGGTGGTTTGGGCATCTGGTAAGGATGCCCCCTGGGTGCCTTACTAAGGAGGTTTTTACAGGCATGTTCAGCTGGAAGAGGGCCTCAGAGAAGACCCAGGACTAGGTGGAGAAATTATATCTCCACCCTGGCCTGGGAACGCCTCGGGATCCCCCAGTCAGAGTAGGCTAATGTGGCTCGGGAAAGGGAAGTTTGGAGCTGGCAGATAGCTGGAGCTGAAAACACTGACAACATGAAAACTATAGCAAAACGTTTTTTATTTAGCTATACTAGCAGCATGGCATAATATCGGTCGGTCAGTCCACCCCTTGGGTCCACACTGAAACATTTCAACATTTGGATGGATTGCCTTGAACCTTTGCACACACAATCATGTTCTACCGAGAATGAATCCTACTGACTTTGGTGATTCTCTGGTCTTTACTCTAGCTCCACCATAAGGTTGAAATGTTTGGCATTTAGTGAAATATCTTAACAAATATTGGATGGATTGCCATTACAATTAGCGTCATGTTATATTTTTAAATTATCCAACCCACCACCATCAGCCAAACAACCGGCGAAAAAAAAATTCTTACACCTATTTTCCTTAATAAAAAGAAAAATACAACGGTACACCTTCTGAATTCCAGTTTCTTTCCTTAACATAACTAAGGCTTAATTGCCTTGTTAACTCATCGTAAAACACACTTCATTCAAACAGAAACAAAATAAAACTCACCAAAACCATGTAGGTTATTAGTCTTTCACATGTTCCAACAATCACCAACTCTCACTTGACGCGAGTCTGTCCCTGAGTCGTCTTGCTTAGCCAGACAATCTCAACACTTTCTCTCGATCGTTTTTCAGAGGCAGACCATTACATTTACAAAATAAAATGACAAAAATCGCCCAAAAAAAGCAATCGCCAATATATTCGTCCAATTGCCCAACCCTACTACAGAGACTCAATAATGACAATCATGGTAAAACTCCTGACTTTTTAAGAAAAACATGTTTTACACATTTCTGAAATGTCTTAAACTATCTGAGCATCTGGTGTATGATAAAGTTAAAAGGTATAAAACTGGGGGCGATCTCTATCTCACCCGGTAGAGTGTCCCATGTAGGCACAGTCCTTGGCAGCGGCCCAAAATTTTAATCTGACCCATGGCCATTTGCTGCATGCCTCCATCTCCCCCATTTCCTGTGTATCTATACTTTCTAATAAAAAAATGCATAAAAAAGCCCCAAAATAATCTAAAAAAAAGGGTATGAAACTATGGGTACAGTATAAACCACTGAAATTGTAACCATTTATCATCTGTGTTGATATCTGAGTAATTCATGAATCACGGAGGAGCAGCACCATTGAAACACAGACACCACTTCTTTGGAAAATACTGACAATGCTTCTAAGTGGGTCATGTCAAAGCAAAATGGTTAGAATGTTAACTAACATCTGTGGCTTAACAATGTGTTGAGATTTCTGGCTTTCAAAGGTTACTATCTGGTTTGTTTTGGAATAAAATGTCGCCCCCACCCCCACTGATATTCTGACACGCTACTCACATTTTTAACTGCCTAATAATGGAAAACAGTTCTACAATGGAGCTACTAGCAAATAATTTTAGCCTTGAATGATCTTAGTGTTCAAAAATCCAACACTGTCAGCTCTCAACACAGCATTAAAATGTGCACATTGTATGTCATCTTGAGGAGATTCACCTATGAGAAGATATGAGATCTGACGTGCGTCCTGTAGTACCCATCTGGTGTGCTTTTGGTATACACTTGGCAGAAGAGGCCAAATGGCAATGAGAAATAACTGTAACAAATCAGAAATTCAATATCCATAAACAGCAGTTTCATTCAGAATTCCTTCAAGATGCTCCTCATCCTGTCCGACACCCTGCAAAGCAACCTCACATTTTTGGGTCACTACTTGGGGCTTATGACAATAAAGAAGGGTTCAAATGTACAGACAAATTAAAGGTAAACCAACGTAAAGTTTCTTAATAAGTGTTGAACAGAGATGGGGACTCGAGTCGCACTTAAGTCGCACAAACAGCTGACTTCATACCTGACTTGCGACTCGACCCAAAAGACTTCAGACTTGACTCGGACTCGAGTTTTCATGCAATTATTGCTTTTTAAATTAAAATGTATTTATGAATTTCTATTTTCTTTTATTGGTGCATATACGTTGGGGAAACGTATGACGAGCTGCATGTCCCCTGCCCTTTGCCATAATGTGCAACGTAACGCATGCGCTATGCATATGCGCGCACTCATAAAAAATCGCACATTGCGTTTCATTCATTTTTTACACGTTTTTCTGCATTTCCTTTCCCTGCTCTCCTCCGTCTCTCTGTCACTTGTGTCTCGCTCACACACACACACACACACACACACACACACACACACACACACACACACACACACACACACACACACACACACACACACACACACAGCTCCTCCCACCGTGCGGTGTTTGGTGCCCCCAACGTCGCCTTTCAGGCAGCGCGGCAATGGTTATGTCAAAGAAGTTATGTTAGTGGTTGGGTTAGCTGCCTGTAAGGCGACGTTGGAGGCTTAAAACACCATCGAGCCCACAGTGCACACAGCGTCTGTCTCCGTAAAGGAGAGAAGACGGCTGGCAAAATTCACAAGTTCACGAAAGGTTGGTATCTATCTCGTAAACACCTTTACACAATCACACATTCACAATCACCGACCCGACTCTTGGCAAACAAGCGATTGCTAACTAGTCGCAAGTTTGCGTTAAATGCAGTTGGGTTGTCGAGGTCAAAACACTATATGTAGCAGCTGTGAATCAAATAAACACATTATAAATAATGTTATGTCATTTTTTACTCTTACACTGAATGTTTGCTGCTTCAATCCAGATGAGTATTGAAAAGTATTTTCCACGACTGAAAAAGGCACATGTTGAGGATAAGGACCAGCCTGAACCAGAGGTATCAGTCTGAAACACACACACAGTCCGACCAGTGTAATTAGTTATGTTAATAATTTGTTTACAATATTTTCAGGCTTCAACCAGTGAAAGACTCGGTCAGGGAGAGAGAGAGATAGATTCGTTAGGCATTGAAGTAGGAGAGGAGGACAGCATCCAACAGCGTGTCCTCCTTAGTTTTTGATACTTGATTGTTACGAAAATAAGTACCCCTCTCTTGATTTCCACTTCGACATTAGACATTTTTTGGAGTGAAAGAGACATTACATTTAGCATATATCATCACAGGTAACAAGCTAACCATCGCAAAGTGTTGTGCTAATGCTGGGAACAGGCACATTGTATCTTTATGGTTGTATCCATATGATGTGACAGACTTAGGTTAATATTTCTCCAGGTCCGAGGGCTAGAGGGATATGTTAAGTAGACCCCATAAAGTTATCCTACAACGGATTTTGATACTGTAATGTATGGATGGTAGCTACAGGACATGCTTTCAATTAATAAGATTTAACAATACAGTGTTAGGGACAGATCAGATGGCCAGAGACTTGAGACTTGACTTGGACTCGTGGCAAAAGACTTGAGACTTGACTTGAACTTGCCCCTCAAAGACTTGACTTGGACTCAAGCTCAAAGACTTGAGACTCGACTTGGACTTCCAAAAAATGACTTGTGAACATCTCTGGTGTTGAAACACCAGAGCAGTTTCAATGCTCATTGGCGTTGATTCACCAAGTCTCTGAGCTGGAGGGATGTACACAATTCTTCCAAAAGATAGTCCTTCATTTTGTGTTTTGCATAGATGGCCAGTAGGGCCCTTGACAAATTAGGAACTTCAACTTCGTTGCATCAGTTGGGTACAATGTCCCCAGTATCGCTTACCCCCTCCCCGCCTCAAACTCCTTCACTTTTTGGAAGTTTCAAAAAGCCCTAATCCATCACGCCAGTAAGTGACACTGGAGTTGGCTGGAAAAAAAAAGAACAAGAAATATGACACAAAAAAACATGTCTATAAGATTTCCTGTCATCTGCCACGTTACAAAAAAAGGAACACAAATGTCCTGCAGGGGCCATGGATAGATTGACCTTGATCTCTGTGCCAAAGTGAAGTCTTTGTTTGAACTCAGTCACAATGATACTGGAAGAGAAAACTGGACTCTCCACACATCCATCACTTGACACAAGATTTTGTTTATATTCTGACAAAAAGGTTATGCCCAGCCTCATCCTGCTCTAATGGACTAGTCTCTCAGGGCAGCTGTTGGGACACTGCTTTCTGAGTTTATTTGCTGGAATTCAAAGGCAAATTTCTTAGGATTCTCAGGTCCCACGTGGTGTAAATCTGAAACTCACAGTCATAAGCCGGGCTCTCACTGGGCAGGAAAAGCTAAATTTAGATGAGCTCTCGAGAGAAAACTTCAGAATTAACTGTTAGGGGTGTAAATCTTTGGCAGTCTTACAATTCTATTCCGATTCTTGGTGTCACGATTACATTCTCGATTCAAACTATGGTTGTTCAATAAAAAAGAAAAGGGGCACTATATTCTCTTACTCAAGTGCACTTTATTAGTTTTGGTACAAAGATATTTATACTTATGCATCAGACTGACATGCCCCACTTAAAAGCATTGTCAGTATTTTCCAAAGAAGTGGTGTCTGTGTTTCAATGGTGCTGCTCCTCCGTGATTCATGAATTACTCAGATATCAACACAGATGATAAATGGTTACAATTTCAGTGGTTTATACTGTACCCCCAGTTTCATACCCTTACTTTAAATCCTAAACTTAAAAGGTGTTTGTGAGAGGAGAAACTTCAAAATGATAATGACTAAACACGTCATCTGTTATGAACAGACAGCATATTTCCCTCTAATCTAATTAAAGCTGTGCTTTAAGGGGGAGTTAACATTATAGAAAAACTCAAATTCTGACTGTAAAACGCGGCAGTGAAATGGCGATTTATCCCTTTAAATGTGAATAAACGACAGTTACACTCACCGCCAGCAAATGCTCTTTCCGTTGTGATTGGTGGTATCTTGACAACTCGCCGTTACCTTGTTTCCTACAGACTGTGTTGATGTGACTTGTACATTACAGCTCAAACAGGACAGAGTAACACGGCGGATATTTTTATTTTTTGACGACTTAGTTAAGGCGGCAGGCGCGTGTTGTTAAGGCGGCCACCTTAACTGCAAAGTGCTGCGGGAAACCCTGTATAATAATAATATAAACAAGTACTGTAGATGAATTAATCCAGAGCTGTTACTTATATTGTGTTGCTAGCTTGATATTCACTTTTTTTTTAAAAATTAAATTGGAGTCTGAAGTTTAAACTCTTTTGCGGTCAGTCTGAATTGCTCTTGGCACGTCCTGTCCATTCATGTGTTACACGTGTAAACAATAATAATCTTTATTTGTATAGCACCTTACATTAATACAACACAGCTCAAACTGTTTTACATCAAATTGTGTGTAAACAAACACCAAATAAAGAGCTACAGTTCAGACTGTCCTGTTATTTCTCTCTGATCATGTTGGTCAGGAATACTTGGAACATTGACTTTCCCTTGGGCAAATTGATAGTTTCCACCTGTAATTGGTAAATATCTGGTCCTGTTATTTCCACACAAAACAACAAAAACTGTTATTTTCCATTGTAAGAGGAATGTTTGGGCTTCACATTTATCGTGTGCATTACGCTCACAGTGCATTTCCAGTTAGTGTTTCCTTTCAGACCCATGAAGAGCCCCTTGGTATTACATACCAGAGGAGCAGAGTTAATAAAATCCCTATAATTCATGTATTTCTATCTCAGTAATAATAAAAACACAGAATGAAATGTGTAGCTATGAATAGACACTGAATATCTAATAATATCACATAATGGGAGCCTGCCAATGTTGAGCTCACACAGTGCTCTACTGACCTGACTGTGGAAATCAACCACAGCTTAATCCGTCCCCTAACCAAACACCATATTGTCTTGATTACTTGTACAATGTAAAAGCTATTCTTTCAGCAACAAGTCAAGAAAAAAAAAATCTAGGTTTACTGATATGGATACAAAAACAATTTCTCAAAGCTATAGTGACCACCTATGGCTTTGATAGATAGATTTTGATCATGAGTACACTCTGTTTTGGAATAATGAAAATATGCAGCACAAGCATCTAATTTAAGAACGGGAAAGTATCATGTTAAAACACAGATCACTGAATCATCTTTTTGGCCCGTGAAGTTTGCTGTGTTGTTGCCATGACAGCTCTGTGTTTATCTTTTCAAGGCATCCAAATGCATTACTCATGTGCGTCTATAGACCCATCAAACCATTTTGTGCCACTGTGTTTTGTAAAGTCATATCAAAACAGATCTGACATTAGCAAAATTGCGTATAGAAATGTAGCCTACGGACAAGAGGATGATGATGATTGTAGGGGTTGGTAGTGGATGTAATGTGGGCTGGGATTGCATCAGCTGTATGCAGGTCAACACAAGTTGAAGGCAAAAGATTTAGAACAAACTGTGAAGGACTACCAGTACTTTTAATCAACTGTCAATTCTGTTTATCGGAAGATGTGAACGCTAATTATGCCTATTCTTACAGGGTTAGTTTATAAATTCCAGCAATTTGTGTGACATGGAGAAATCAAATGGTCATGCAGCACTTTAACGTTCTTACATGTATATTTGTTTTCTGGTGTCACAACAGCGTACAAAGAAACAAGTAATTAAGGTTTGAGGTTGTTCTTAAAGCTTTAGTGCGTAACTTTTTGATATTAATAAACGTCCGTTACATTCAAGCCATTGCCAAATGAGTTGCTACAAAGCTAATTAAGACTATCGGCTCCACAAAACTCTCTCTGTATTTCTCAGTATGACTATGTTCAGAAGATTGTGTCGTCCGGTGACTTTCCCGCGCAGAAGCTTGAGTGAAGATTATTACCTCTTCTGAAGAGTCCATCATGTTTTTTTTAATCCTCTCTCTTTCTCATGGGCGGGCCAAATTCTCTGGGCGGGCAAAGCAGAGAAAGGGGAGGTAACCTTGCTCCTTATGACGTCATAAGGAGGAGATTCCAGATCGGCCCATCTGAGCTTTCATTTTCTCAAAGGCAGAGCAGGATACCCAGGGCTCGGTTTACATCTATCACCATTTCTAGCCACTGGGGGACCATAGGCAGGCTGGGGGAACTCATATTAATGTTAAAAAAAACTCATAAAGTGAAATTTTCATGCCATGGGACCTTTAAAAGAGAAAAACCTAAAATCATCACCAATTTCTTAAAACTCTATTGGGTAACATGAGTATTTTTGTGCAATCGTGAGTTAGTTTATCAATTAAGTCAAGTGTATTTATATAGCCCAGTTTCACAAATCACAAATTTGCCTCAAGGGGCTTTACAATTTGTAGGACACACGACACCCTCTGTACTTAAACTGGGCCATGGATTCAAAATGCGTACACACTGGTTAAAAGCCTGCCAGTTCATAAACCTCCATTAATTGTTTAACATGTCTTATACTTAATGAAGAAAAAAATCTAATTTGAATCAGAAATAGATCAAAAGTGTAGACGTAGGATATAGAGGAGAGTGACTTTTTTTTTTTGTTTATTTGTTTGTTTTTGTTTTCCTCGAGACCGCAGAGGGTGGGGGGGTGGGAGAGGGTTGTTGTTCTTGTTCAGTTGTATTTGTCTGTTCTGTATGTTCAAAAAAATATAAAAATAATAAAAAGTTGATCTTAAAAAAAGAAAAGTGTAGTCTTAGGGTTTTAGATGTGATAGTGGCCATTTTCCCCCCAATACCTTACCAGACTTTCTGGGCCGGTCTCAAGTTGAATTCAACTGATGGGCCAAACATTTAGAAAGACTTCTAAATTCATCTGTTGCACAAAGCTTTCTAGTTCTTGACTATCTTAAGTAGGACTAATTTGCCATGAATCCTAGGTAAATTAAGACTTTTTTCAAAAACTAAAAAACACGGAGCAACCACGTCAAACCACGTTGCTCCGTTCACTCCAGCAGAAAATATTTGCCTTCTGGAAGAATAGTAGTTACAACATGACAATTTACTGGAAAAGTTCAGCGAAGAGTAGCATAAGATCTGAGAGATGGCTTCATAATATGGAAGGGCTCAGTACTTCTGCTAAATGGTTTAAGTTAAGGTCAACTTTGAGTCTTGAGATGAACTTTGAAGCAAACTGATGCATTAATCATTAAAAGTTTGGGAGTACTACTCAATGTCAAACTTAACATGAAATGTAATGTTCATTTTCAATACATTTCTAAAATATGGTGCCTATTGGTACTTTGTCAATTTCTCGTATTTCTGTAGCTAACAAGGAAGACCTTAATCAATGCATGTTAATCTTTACACATGCAGAACACACTACCTTTGTTTATAATGCTTGAAAGTTACTAGCGGAGGGTGTAAGTAGCACTTAGAATGATTTAACTGGTCATCTGGAGGTGCACAAGTTCAGTAAAAGCACATTCCTTTCTTAAATTTCCACAGTGCATGCAGTTGCCACAACAACACAGAGCTAATTTAAATATACTTAACCTTTTGAAGTGATTTAAAATCACAGATGGCTGACTCACATTTACACCCAACTAAACTGCCTTAAACATGCATGGCAATGATTGCACCATTATCACTCCCAAAACAACCATTTTTGAGACAAATATAAAAAAAAAAAAAATAATTAAAATTTAATCAAATCAGAATTAAGATTCACACTAACTAATAAACATTAGTCACGCTGTTTTATGGATTGCTGACTCGTTTATAATAGGGATGTCACGAGACCAGGTACAAAGTCAGTACCAAAATTCTGAAAACGTGACGGTACTCGTTTTTTCACAGTACCGTAGGTCAGTGTTGGGGAGTAACGGAATACATGTACCGCCGTTACGTATTCAGAATACAAATTATGAGTAACTGTATTCCGTTACAGTTACAATTTAAATAGTTGGTATTTAGAATACAGTTACATTGTTGAAATAAATGGATTACATGACGATACTTCTTTGTTTACCAAGTTTATTCACTCTCTGAATAAATTAAGGTAACTTCCATGCATTTCCCACAAGCCCCAATATGAAAACGAAAAAATTTGCTATTTGCGAGATCACTGATAGAGGTAGAGATGGAACCGGAACTGGCACAACAGAGCCAGGGCCGGAATGCGTTTCTATCTTGGAAATTCAAACAGCATTTCACATTAAAGACAGAACAGGGAGAACGAAATATAACTGTGCAGTGCAACCTCTGCTTGCCAGCAACCAACCTCCTTTCAGCATCCAAATGACTCCACCTCCAACCTGAAGAAGCATCTTAAAGTAAGTTATATTTTTTAATGAGCCAAGGGTAGTCGTCTGCTGTAGTTTTACTGGTCACCTTGCTATTTTATAGTTGACGTGCGACTTTACATTCTCCTATGTGCTGATTTACTATCCCCAGAGCTGTTGAAAGACTGACTAGCCCCGTTTGACATGTTAGCTAACGTTAGCTAAAATTAGTTTGTGGTAGCTTAGACTGCGGTTAGATTTTTGTAGTATGCAGTTCGGGACTACAAATACAAAAATCTATCTGCTTGTTCAGGTACACATTCAGCCAGTTGGAACAGAAGAACACACCAGAATAGGCCTGTTTAGTAAGCTGTATGTGATGGCCGCATACCTACACTTATAAAAATGCAATTCAATGTGTTAGTAATCCAAGTATTCAGAATGCGTTACTCAGATTGAGTAACGTAACGGAATACGTTACAAATTAAATTTTCGGGCATGTATTCTGTAACGGAATACGTTTTGAAAGTATCCTTCCCAACACTGCCATAGGTACAGGAGGATGCAATTATTTCGGACCCGACGGGGGCAGTATACGCCTACAAGTGTTCTAGTCTGCCGCTAATTGCTGAAGAAGAAGAAGAACGCCCACCAGCATCTCCGTTGCCGCCAAGGGGGTAAGTCTCTCTCCACAACGCATACCTCCTATTTTGATGCTAACAAGCAATCACCCGCCATTAGCATTCCATTAACTGCCATTCATTTTGGCGCCACTTTGACAGAGAATAACTTTACATCTGAAGCGTTTAAAGACTATTTGTCCATTGTTTATTTCTAAAGAAACACGACAATGTATAAAAGGCTCCATTACCTTGTATCTGACAATATGGCTCCATAGCAGACGTTTTTGTAAAAATAGGCTAACAATTGTCTCATAACCACACGACTTACTGTCGCATAGTAGAGGAATTACCGTACAGTACAGGAGAAGCTCGCAGGCAGTTTCGACTTACATTAGCTGTTGAAGTTTGATTACTAATGTTAACTAGCATTTTAGTTATCAATAATTAGCCTGTGCCTATGTTATCTCCTTACATATACCTACGCTCTCCGTCTCTGCAAGATTCAGAATGATTGAGATTTCTCTTGGCACAGCTACCAGAAGACTTACAACTTTCAGACAGGTTGCTCACGTCACATTTACGTCGTCTCTCTCAGTTGGAGGCTGCGCAGTAACACTCAGCCATCACCGGAAAAGTGCTTCTAATAGCCTTCACTGGTCTCCGTCCAGAGCAACGGGATCTGTTGGTCCATTTATTTTACTGTCATTGGTTGCCGCTCACGACAGCTTGACCGCAGTCAGCCTCTTGCTTTACCGTAACATTACATCTACAGCAACGGCTTTCCCGACTTCACCTGGACCTTGCAAACCAAAAGCCCGGTTCTATGTGAAAATCAACAACGGCAGAGAGAAACTTACTAACTAAACATGCTTGCTGTCTGGGAATTCTGGGTGAACTCATGGAAGACAGTACTGGCTGTGTGGTGGTGCCAGGCTTCGGCGCAGCGGGCTGTGGGTCCAGAAGACTGACGTTTTCTCCAGATTACATCTAAATAACGTTCTCCTTGCCCCCTCCACTCAACACCAAAACAGTGACAGAAAGCTGAAAAAAAAAAAAAGAGACATGAGACTGACCCAAACAGCCCCACCCCACCCCAAATATAAACTTATTAATGTTTAAATATTATTGTTTTTATTATTATTTTTTGTACACACCGTGGTATCAAGTTTGGTATCGAGTATCGTGTACTTTTGGTGGTACCGACTACTAAATTTTTGGTACCGTGACACGCCTAGTTTATAATCTCATGCATGTTTTTGGATGTAGTGTCTACATGTGGGGTGGGCGGGGTTGACATGAACTGTCCCACAGTCCCTCCCACTGGGTCTGGCATTCAGGTACAGCTCCCTCCCTCCCTCTATAAAGCCTCTCATGTTAGCAGTGTAAACTTCAGACTTCAACTCATGGTAAACTTGTTTACAACCTTGGAAACAACTTACATTAAGTAGTTATTCTTAACTGTTAAACAGCACACAACAAGCTTGGATGTGCATCAGAAATTATCTATATTAAGTTACAAGCTCAAGCCTGAGGTAAGTGATTTTTTCCACAATTTTGAGTTTCGTTCAAGAAATTTTAAGTTTAAGATTGTTTTTTAAAAGATTGCTTAAGTGCTTAACTAATTCTTCAGGTATTTAAGAATGTAAATTGATGTCCTGTGAAATTTGGGTTATGAGTTTGAAAAACCAGGAGTTGAGTAAAAATCTTCATTTGGATGTTTCTTCAATAACCTGCCTTACAAATCCATTACTACTGACTTGTAATTGACAAAGCAGCAGACTGTGAGTCTTAACTACCCTGTTGTGCAGCTACAACGGCTATTCAATGCTGTCTTAAACTAATCAATCACAAGTTGTGGCAGCAGTTCAGAGCTAACCTCCTAAATTTTATTTCTTTATCTTTACAACACTACAGCTCCCAGCCAACATGAAATTAGTCCTGCACACTGTCATCTGCTGCTGTGTTTTCGCCACTGTCCTGCCACTGGTGAAGGATGCCACAGGGGAGCTCAACACCAGCCTGAAAAAAAGGTGAGCTGCCTGATCAACAAGTACTCTGAGAACATTATGTTCATTTACAAAAAAAAGCCTCATCATTTTGTTCTTTAATATTCAAATCAGGTGCTCGCCCCAATTACTCAAGGGGCATTCATATCAACTTATGTCTGTTAGTAAATGAGAACAAATTAAGAAAATATCAGAGGATTTCAGTTTTGCTATAGCTTGACAGATACTGGATTTTTTAGGCCGATACTGATGGATATTTGAACCATATCGGTCAAACACAAAGAAACCATGTTTGATAAGGATCACCAAGTTGGTTACTACAGAACAGCGATAAAGATATGTTGTGAAAGGCATTTTAAACTGTTCTCCAGTGGACAAACTATGTAATAGAAACATTATAAATTACTTCAAACATGTCTTTGACCTTCCTGTACTACAATTTCTTGTTTCTTATTAGAGATAAATGCTGATACGGATATATCTGTGATAAGCTAACATCGGCCTATATATCAAACTGGCAGATCTATCGGGCAGGCAATTTTTGCTTGTGCTCGCATCAAATTATATTTTTTGAAAACAAGTAAAGATGATAATGCTTAATGATCCAACCTACTCTGTTCTTTGTGGCAGGCTTAGAGTATGGCTGCAGAGCCGTATAAAGAGAGACCTGTGCAACAGCTTATTGACAGCCAATGAGCAGCACTCTGATGTTGGACCACAGCAGGACGAGATTGCAAAAATTGTCTCACCTCCATCAAGGTAACAAGAAAAGTTGCATTTTGAGGGTGTTTTGCTCTCATTTGATGACTGACAGTGTAGAGATAGATAGTAAACATGGAGACAGACAAAAGTGTATGAAATGAGCTGGAGCTGGTGTGCTTTCCAACCATTAGGCTACCAGGGGACTCCCAAAGCTAATCTAAATGAATTAAAAATGAAATGTCCACCATGTGAGAAACAAGATATTTTTATGACAACTGAAGACAGTGGATGATTTATTCTCTATTGCACTGATAAATTGACATGCATTTAGATAAATCCTGATGATAATTTGGATTTAAACCTCAGATGTAACAACCCTGGAAATCAGCTTGAAAATAGAGCATAAATATTTATTTTTTATTTTCCAGCTTTGGGCTAAATATCAGACGCAGGAGGTCAACATTGACCAAATCATCCGGCTGCGTCCTGGTCACATGTTCATACCACGACCTGCTCTACCGACTGCACCAGATCAACAACAAGCAAAAAGAGGCCAATGCCCCTGGAGGCAAGCTTGGCAAAACAGGCTATGGACGCCGCCGACGCCGCTCACTCCTGGATGTCGCTCAACTCACCCTCCAGACAGGAAGACGGAGCACTGAAGCTGGTCAGCGAGTCCACAGACACAAAAGCACACGCATAGTGGCCTAAAGACAGGCATGGAAGTGCAAAGGAGAATCCTTGTTGGGGTTATTTGCTCACAGCAGATCAAGATAAGTCCCTTCAAAGGTTTTATTCCACAGCTTCATCTTTACAGTCCATCAGAGGAAGATTTACTCAGGTCACTCTGGATAAAAGCGAGATTTCAATAATAGATTTGTGCATGCTTAGGTGCAGGTTTCAATGTGTCTGAACAAGTGTTGTGATTTATGGATCAAGTCAGACCTGTGAAACTTGACAAGAATGTCCGTTTCTTCTTCAGCTTCCAAAGTGAGCTTGGCAGCTGAGATAGAAGACAATTCCTGAAGATCTTCTCTGAAATACCCATAAACTGAAGAGGAACCGAGGCCGCGACAGGGAGGATTTTGTCTGACATTACTAAGCCCCAAACCACATGCAAGATCCTTTCACAAGTGAACTTGATGTTGTGAACTGCTTGTGAAGTGCAATTTAAACAATATTTACTACTATATTAAAAATGTATAACTATCTGCTTGTATATAAGGATATATAAAGCTACCTTATATTTAAGTATACAACTATATTTTTATACAGCCAAAATACATATTAAACATCCCTCTTTCAAAAAAGAACTTGACTTCAATGAAGTATGTATCTTAACTGTGTCCTGTATTCATGTAAATTAAGTATCTTTTCACTGACTTATGGGTTATATTTTTGTAACATTATTGTGATGATTATACATTATTGGAAACTATTCATATTAGAGATGTTTCGAAGACATTGGATGTTGAAAGTCTTACATAGCAGCCTAAGAACAACTGCAAAGTAGTCATCTACTTTTTGGCTGTGGAGAGTGATGATGAAGTAGAAGTAAAAGTGTTGTGCTGCCATCTAGCGTTACAGTAGGATACATATAACAAATGCAGGCCAAGCGGTTTCAAAATCAACAAAGCATGCTAAATGTTTCATCTCATTTTAGAAATGTATCTGCTTCTTTATTTAAATGTAATAAATCCTAATTTACTCACAGTCCAGCTGAAATTACTTGACATGGTATTAGGCAACATGATTTATGGTCTTGTTGTGGTGAACGTGGCAGGAACTCTAATAGTTTTCAGCTGGCTGTGACGTCCTTGTTTTCAAAAAAATGTATTAGTGCTACAATGAAAAGAATTTGAAGCAACTTTGATGTTATTTGGTGACCTAATATCAAATATTCTGCTTGTGCACACAAGTGACAGTTTATGTGCCCTTTTATGTTGGTATATGTAGGAAAATATTAACTCTTGTGTTGTGTTGAGTGTTATAAAGTCTACAGTGGTGTACATTCCATTCTAAAAATAAGACATGGTTCATCAGCTGCACGCTCTCAAAGAAACACATGTACTGAAACTAAATTTGTACATGTTCCAAAAATTGTGTAATCACAGCATTTCAACAAAAAAATATTTCGGCGAAGAATTTAAGTTTTGATGAATGGAGAGAAAGGAACAGTGTGCTCCGCTTCAAATCAGGAACACTCAAATGACTAGAGCAGATAAAGAAATTAATCACTATGGAATTTGACCTCCACTGATAGTGTCTAGAGTGTTCACACTGTCCTGTAATCATTAATCTGGTTATTTTCATTAAAACATCTAAAAACTCCCTATTGGAATAACAAGATTACATAAAATGAATGGTTTATGTCAATGACTTTCTAATTTCTTCAAATGTAAATCAAAAGTATTTTCAGCAATTTTTGTTCGTAATAAAATCCAGTTTTCTGTTCGTTTCTTCTCTTTGTGAAGTCCATCCATAAAACGCAACATCTATGTCACTTTTTAATAACTAAAACAACATGAATGCAGCTCTCTTTAGAACAATTTAGGTCAACTGAACAATTCACCAAACACATATAATCTACAAGGCACCATTTAATACAATACATTTTCAGCATTTCTTAGTTCTTTATGCCAAGTGGGAGATATCGTAGCTCTCAAAAAGTCCAGATATCTCCTACTCATAATTAGAGGTAAGCTGATAAATCTGCCATGGCAATTATATCAGTAGATTTAGAGATAAGTAATCGTTATTACATTTGCACATTGCAGTACAGAAAAGCCAAACTAGGTTTGAGGTAATTAACTAAGGGTTGTCTCCATTAAATAGTTTGTCCACCAGAGAGCACTGACACAGTGATTATTCAACAGCAACGTATTCACTCAGTATGTATCTTGGTCACAATTATATATATACACTCACCTAAAGGATTATTAGGAACACCCTACTAATACCGTGTTTGACCCCCTTTCACCTTCAGAACTGCCTTAATTCTTTGTGTCATTGATTCAACAAGGTGCTGGAAGCATTCTCTAGAAATGTTGGCCCATATTGATAGGATAGCATCTTGCAGTTGATGGAGATTTGTGGGATGCACATCCAGGGCACGAAGCTCCCGTTCCACCACATCCCAAAGATGTTCTATTGGGTTGAGATCTGGTGACTGTGGGGGCCATTTTAGTATGGTGACCTCATTGTCATGTTCAAGAAACCAATTTGAAATGATTCAAGCTTTGTGACATGGTGCATTATCCTGCTGGAAGTAGCCATCAGAGGATGGGTATACGGTGGTCATAAAAAGGATGGACATGGTCAGAAACAATGCTCAGGTAGGCTGTGGCATTTAAACAATGCCCAATTGGTACTAAGGGGCCTAAAGTGTGCCAAGAAAACATTCCCCACACCATTACACCACCACCACCACCAGCCTGCCCAGTGGTAACGAGTGGTTATTTGAGTCAAAGTTGATCTTCTATCAGCTGGAATCAGTGGGCCCATTCTCCTCTGACCGCTAGCATCAACAAGGCATTTTCGCCCACAGGAGTGCCACATACTGGATGTTTTTCCTTTTTCAGACCATTCTTTGTAAACCCTAGAAATGGTTGTGCGTGAAAATCCCAGTAACTGAGCAGATTGTGAAATACTCAAACCAGCCCGTCTGGCACCAACAACCATGCCACGCTCAAATTTGCTTAGATCACCTTTCTTTCCCATTCTGACATTCAGTTTGGAGTTCAGAAGATTGTCTAGACCTGGACAACACCCCTAAATGCATTGAAGCAGCTGCCATGTGATTGGTGGATTAGATAATTGCATTAACGAGAAATTTAACAGGTGTTCCTAATAATCCTTTAGGTGAGTGTATATATATATATATATATATATATATATATATATATATATATATATATATATATATATATATATAATATAAGGGATCCATGACAAGATTGTATGTTTATGTTAATGTTAAGTGTTTTTTTAAAAGATGATAAATGTGCCACTAGTAATTTTTTAAACTCTTAAATATCAGTAATTGTATTAGACTTAATACTCCTGTGTCAGTTGGGCTATACTTATAATTACAACTAAAAGTGTGACAAATGTTTTGTCTAGTCATATGTAAGGTCTGCATAACATGTACTGAACTCCCATAGAAATCCCCGTTGTGATTTTAAGTGGCGCTCATTTACTTTGAAAACTTTGAGGGAGGAGGAACCGAGTCTTATACTAATTATACATCAGAGTATAATGCAAATGTTGTAATTTTTGTGCCTATTTTGGAGAGCCAGTAGAAAGCAACAAGAAACATTGTGGCTACTTACTGTTAGCTACTGTGTTTGTCTTTATTAAAATATGAAACAAAAAAATTGTAAAACAATGTACTTCTTTTTTTTTTTTTAAATATTGTAACAACAGAAAAGTTGAGGCATAAGTATACAAAATTCAAATTCTCATCCAGCCATTCAGGGGCCGTGAGAGAGACTATCCTAATGGAAGATTTTCCTTTTCTGTCCAGATGGGGGAGTTGTAGGCGTTACTCTGGAACCTCCTCAGCCCCAACTTGTATGGGATACTGCAGGTAGTCCAGAGAAAACAAATGTACCACTGATGTTTGTTAAGATTCATTACATTGACAATAATCAGAAGTAAAGTTATTGCAACTAAGTACTTAAAAGGAATTGGTGGCCTTGGTGGTTGGAGCAAACATAAACAAACATATTGAACATTAATATGAAATAAACAATAAATACAGAAACAAATATATACAAAATACCTTTTACCTATTTTAATAATCCCTTTATACCTCCTGCATCTCTCTAAAGGAGATGCGTCAGTAGGCCAGTATAATTTGTACTCTAAGTAGATGAGAATTCAAAGGGTAATTGAGAGTGAGGTGGGATTTACCTTCTCAACACTGCTGTACAGTTTTGATAAGGTAAGATAACTAGACAATGAAGTAGATCTGGCAGTTAATCATGAGTTGAATCATCAGTGATGTAACTAGGCACCACTGGGTCTTTCAGTATCAGATACCTTTGCCTAGGCGACCAAGTCAAGGTGAAACGGACCCTGACCTGTGTCACATGAGCACTAAAGTTAAGGCAAACTTTTGATGAATTCAACTTCCTTTCCTGTGAATGTCAACACTTACTTCTCTTTTTAAGTGGGTAGGGAAAACCCTGACCATTAGCTCAGCATAAAATTGAGATAAAAATGACTATTAATCTCTAAATAGTATCCGACACAGGTCCTTTATGCACATTATTGTGCAATCCAGAGATTTTTCCTGCACATACACCGTGAATAGACATAGAAGGGTGTGGCCTGTATAGTACATAGTTTCAATCCTTCTGAAAAAAGTGTCTGGTGCTAATACAAGCTTCCTCCAGCACTTCCTCTACTGCACTGAGCAACATTGATATAGATCACTTCCTGAAGTGAAAGACTAAACCGGCTGTGTGTCTGCATGCTAGAAGAGGCTGCTCTGACAAGACTTTGATCCTGTAAGGCCTAATAAGGGTCTCTACAGTCCCAAGAGGTGCCAAAATTGTGCACAACCCTCCAAACAGTAAGTACAATGCTGTCAAGACGATTATTTGCTTTAGCTCTTCTATCTATAG
Organism: Sander lucioperca; assembly: GCF_008315115.2. Classification (NCBI taxonomy): domain Eukaryota; kingdom Metazoa; phylum Chordata; class Actinopteri; order Perciformes; family Percidae; genus Sander; species Sander lucioperca. The sequence goes on from NC_050179.1 coordinate 19,726,507, forward strand.
TCACATTTCATAATTTCTTATCACTCTCATATTCTTTAGAGCACTTGCCCTACTTTGTATGGTGTCATCGTGTTACTGAAATAGCTTTGTTGTGCTTTGCCTTGGCAAATATTCTAAGTAAATAAGTGAATATGCACATTTCTAATTCATTTAGAACATTTCTAATAATTACTTGTTTTCCAGATCAGAATAGGAATGCTAATTTAGAGCTTTTTTTCAGACCGATAGCTAGGGCGGCACGATATGACCTAAAATCACAATTAATTGCAGATTTTACCTTGATAATGATAAATGAACGATAATTAAAAAATGTTTTGCTACGGAAAAGGCAAATAATAGAACAGCTAGAACAGTCTGGTAAGTTCAGAAAAGTACATCACTTTACTGTAATGCAGCTTTTAAAACCAGTAAAAGACAACACTTATGTCATATCACAATATTAGGAGATCCAAAATCTAAGACGAAATCTAGTCTCATATCACAAAATCGATATAATATCGATATATTGCCCAGCCCTACACGCTGCGGGCCGCTGTGGACTTGTGTCAGTCCCACATGCGGTTTCAGGAAAGTGGCTGCATGTGTCCGACAATGCACAAAACATCAACACCGGTACAAGGCTACAGCTGTCCGCGGACACGGAGTGCGGAAAGTGTGTCAGAGCCTCCTGGACGGGTGAACTGAGACTCCGTATCCTGCTTCGGTCAACGGTTAATGATCAGTTAACATTTAATTTCATTGAGCTGTCTTTTGGAAGGCTGGCTGCCAAAAATCACCACTTACTAGCTAATTAATTAGCCTGACTTAAACGCTAGCTATCAGTAAACAGAAGGTAGTAGCTGGTGTCTGGTGTGTGCGCCAGTGCTTGTGTCAGTGTGTGTGTGTGTGTGTGTGTGTGTGTGTGTGTGTGTGTGTGTGTGTGTGTGTGTGTGTGTGTGTGTGTGTGTGTGTGTGTCGGCCCTCATAGACCGATCATTACCCGTTAATCAACAAGCAGACAACGGTGTCCAAATTCACCCGTCTGGGAGCACCACCCATAGCATGGCAAAAATGGGTTGATGTTCATCAGAGGACAGTAAAATGTATAGTGCACACTGATCAACATATTAGCCTACTTCTAACTGAACTAAAAACCCCATTACAACTTCAAAATTAAATACCTTTCTAAGAAAGTTTTACATTTCTTGGGAAACTATACACTTTTGCTTATATGGTTATAATTATGTTTAACCAAACATCTTGCTACAGTAGCCTTTGTAGGCGTTTGTGACAACTCTTTAACTTCAACTCTGTTTATAATTTACAACACAATTGTTAAAGGTCCTATGACATGCTGCTTTTTGGATGCTTTTATATAGGCCTTAGTGGTCCCCTAATACTGTATCTGAAGTCTCTTTCCCGAAATTCAGCCTTGGTGCAGAATTACAGCCACTAGAGCCAGTCCCACAATGAGCTTTCCTTAGTATGTGCCATTTCTGTGTCTGTAGCTATTGAGGAGGAGAGAGGGGGGGGGGCAAGGTGGAGGGTGGGGGCGTGGCATTGACCAACTGCCACTTTGCTTGTTTGCAAGCCATGATGTCTCTCTCTCATGGGCGGGCCAAATTCTCTGGGCGGGCAAAACAGAGAAAGGGGAGGTAACCTTGCTCCTTAGGACCTCATAAGGGGAAGATTCCTGATTGGCCCATCTGAGCTTTCATTTTCTCAAAGGCAGAGCAGGATACCCTGGGCTCAGTTTACATCTATCACCATTTCTAGCCACTGGGGGACCATAGGCAGGCTGGGGGAACTCATATTAATGTTAAAAAAACCTCATAAAGTGAAATTTTCATGCCATGGGACCTTTAACAAAAACAAATACACTCAGTCATGAATCATGACTCAGGTTTCCATATATATATGCTTAGTTATTTGTCACATTTTATATTGTGTATGGCCAAGATGCCACACAGCAACATTCCATTATCAGAACAGAACTTGCTATGGAGGTAGTTCCCATGAAATATAAAACCCCTTAACACGCATTTTAAGAGGAAGATAAGTCTGCATTACTGGGGGGAGAAGTCATCATAGAAACTTCTCACAGTTGTGTGTTGCCTATATGTTTTTTGTGGGTCAGAATGGGCTTTTGAGCAGACACATTAAGCGTGGGGTCTGGGGGAATTCAAGCAGTAGGTGACAATTCAAAATATAATGAATATAATGCAGTCAGACTCTCAGGCATTCTGTAATGCTTTTAAATACTCTTATCTCTGCTGAGTCAACACACGTAGGCATTATTTACTGCTCCCTCTTCTTTTGTGTCTTGTTTGGGGAAGTAACCTCTTTAAATGTTCATGTTGCACCTGTTCACATCAATTATGCTTTAATTTAATTTTAATAAAAAGTATTATTAATGCTCTGCTGATAAGGTAGTATCCCCTTCATAACGTCTGACCGACACAGAACCCTGTTTGAGACTCTCTGGATGAGACAAAGTTTAAGCGGCTGTGCGTTGCTCTTCATCGGAGTTTAAAAACTGAAACCAACTAACAACACTTTTGATCAAGCATAAATCCTACCATTGTGTGGCTTATTGTCAGCACAAAAGTTAGTTTCACCACCTCCGATAAAGTGCAGCATACAGCCACTTCCACAAGCTTATCAATGGAAAGCACATGCAGCGACACAGAGCTACAGGTCAGAGGAAAGATGTCACACTGCAGTCCAAACATTTTACAAGTCAAAATAACTGAAGGCGCAAATGCAATTTATCAAATTAGTGGTAGGGATAAATTTAAGGGAAATCTAAAAAGTGGTAGGGACATAACCCCTACAGTTTCTACCATACCTTCCGCAGTGTACTACTGTTCCACTAGCTACATGGAGATGCCAAAGGAGAAGGGGGCTAACACGGCTAAACAGCCCAAAGTGCTGGACAGCCTGACTCTGGACGGTAAAACTTAGATCCCCTTAGCGCTAGCTTCACAGCGAAGAGCTCAGGTCCAGTCAAAACAATGCAGCTAGCTCAGCACCACATGCGGCTGAAGCTGTGTAAAATATAGTTGCTATGGATGAGAGAAGAGTTGAGTGCTGGGAGTCAAAGACATTTTGGCACTGGTGATTTTCCTTTGGCGCAGGCTTAAAAAGTGTGGGGAGGCAAGAAATTCCTCTATGCAGGATCATCATGTTTACATTTCATGTCTGACAGAAGTGACTCATTTCAAAGATAGGACATGCAGATCTCCACATAAGAGAGGAAAGCTGCTCAGACTACCTCATCTGCCACTGTAGCAAGTACATTTTAGGAAAATGTAAATATCTAAAATACACAAAGCTGTTCACATTGATGTAGTTAGTACAGTTACTGCATGTCACTGTAGAGCCTTCAGATAGCAAAACTGTAACAGTGTTGTGGCTCAATGTTGTAATGTTTGGCTGTGTGTACAAGAGCCCTCTGAGAGAAAAAAAAACAGGAAGTTCCAAGAACAACAGAGCATCTAATGTGAAACCAACTGCCACCCTGGGTTTCTCTTTCGTACTCAAAATGGTACACTTCAGACAACTTACAACCGCCACTGTTTAGTCATAATTTAAAGTTTAAAAAAAGTTAAATGCAAAGCTTAAATTACATATGTAGGTCAACCCATTTGTGTGTTTGGTACCCACTTTCTAAATAATAGCCACAAAAAAACAACAGTCATGCTTTTATAAGACAAAGAACCAGTGTTCTGCTATACCTATAATGCTGTTCTTTCAAGGCCAGCTCTTTAATTTATGTTAACAACTTTAACAATAGACATTTCTTGATATTCCAGTTTTTTTTTACATTACAGTTTTAAAACAATGGGGGGACTATTGGGTAATTTCCTAAAGCAAAATATGCAGCATTGCAGAAAAGGTTTTAAAAAAAAAAGGTTTGCAAGAGAGATATGACAGTGGGACAGCCCTGATCCCTCGGGGTCTTAACGGGAATGGACTTCAAAAGTCTATAGGTGGACACTGCGAGTGGATCAAACTTAAAAGTTTTTTGAAAAGTCCAAATTAGTTTCTTAAGTCACAAAACAAGAGAACCCATCGTATTTAAAACAGAGTCATTAGTTCAAAACTCACTTCATAAACTGTTATTGTGTTAGTCTTTTACAGTGTAGAACATATTAACATTTTATAAAATGGACACAAGATGTACATTGGTTGCAGTTTTGGTACTATATTTTCACCTTGTGTCCTAAGATAAAATAAAATTCACCTTGACCTTAATTTCCTTTTTTATTACTGTTTTTACATTAAAAGGATTTGGCCAAAACTAAGATAATTTTCTGTTCCCAATGAAAAAAAACCTGTTTTCTTGATTTAAATAGATTTTTCTTGATACAATTAAAATTACATTTTTATTATCCAATTGTCTTCTGCTCCAAAATTCTTTAGACAAAAGCTATTATATAATTACATTATTGTAGAAAACAAATCCAAGTTCCAATATGAATCCAAATGTTCAAACTCAATATAAGTAGATGGATAAATGATTTGGTCAAATAAACACTTTTTCTCTGAATGTGTGTAATAGATGCAGTAAATTTCATGCAAAAAAAGTATTTCTGCTCCTGATTTTGACTTACTGAGAATGGCGTGTGTTGTGAGGAGACCTGAACTGCACTTTAATCTCCTTTAACTCCACTGACCTCCCCCCCCAGCAGGTCTATCATTACAAACACATGTTGCATGGGCAAGTGCTGTGTAAAGCCTCAGAATCGTGGCAGTTAAGTTAGTATTTTGGCAACTTAACACTACTGCAACACCAACATTTCTCACTTGCACTTTCCACCTGCACGGAATAAATCTGTTATTCTTACAACACTTGGCTCATTCTGCTCTCGTTTTATAGTTAAATATTTTCTCAATCTGAATTCTCACTCTTCTCACGACTTCAGCACCAGCCAAACTTGACCTACATAGGGAGCGGAGGACTCAATACCTTTTTGAAGTTCGAACCTCGGAGAGACAATGTCTTGTTCCATTGGTGGTTTCTTTTAGTGCATTTCCTGAGAAGCTAAAATATGGAACTGCCGTTTTTTGTGAATATTCTTTGTTCAGTGTTTACTATTGCACACGGTAATATAATCTGACAACCTTATAATTTTAGCAAAGATGATACAAATATTATTTTAATAGCATTCAGCAACTAACAGCTAATGTCAATCTTGGCCATAGGCACACTATCAAAACCTAAATGGAGCAGCAGTTGTTTGATGCTAACAAAATAATTGTCTTGACTATGAGGTTCTAAGATTTTATCCAGTATCATGTTTTAGTTTTTCAGAAAAGGGAAATGGAGGTTAACCCTAAGTGGTGCAGGAATTTTGACTTTATAAACACAGTCTTGAAATGTCAAGTCAATTTATGGCGTTTTTCCATTACATGGTACCTGCTCGACTCGCCTTGACTCGCCTTTTTTGTTTTTCTGTTAAATGGTACCTGCTCGATTCGCCTCGCCTTTTTTGTTTTTCTGTTAAATGGTAAGTGCTCGACTCGCCTTGACTCGCCTTTTTTGTTTTTCTGTTAAATGGTAAGTGCTCGGTTCGCCTCGCCTTTTTTGTTTTTCTGTTAAATGGTACCTGCTCGACTCGCCTTGACTCGCCTTTTTTGTTTTTCTGTTACATGGTACCTGCTCGATTTGCCTCGCCTTTTTTGTTTTTCTGTTAAATGGCACCTGCTCGGTTCGCCTCGCCTTTCTTGTTTTTCTGTTAAATGGCACCTGCTCGACTCGCCTTGACTCGCCTTTTTTGTTTTTCTGTTAAATGGTACCTGCTCGACTCGCCTCGCCTTTTTTGTTTTTCTGTTTCATGGTATCTGCTCGCCTCACTTTTTGTTTTTCCATTATGAAAAAAAGTACCTGGTGCTAGTTAACAGGTACTTTTTTAGTATCACCTCCGTCAAGGCTCCAAGCGAGCTGAGGCGATACCAAAAGGTGACGTGAAAACCTGCAGACTACTGATTGGTCAGAGAGAATTGTCACTAATCGCTGCGTCATCGTTGCTAGCGACAGACGGGGGTGTCCTGAACAAACCCGCCATTTTTAAATAGTTTAGCCAGCGGCAGCCTCCAGCTTCTTCTGCAACTAAATTTGTCTTCTGGCTGTGGCAACAGCCACATGCCGAGAATCAAAAACAACACACCTTCGACGTTCTTTGTGTGTGTCGCGTTAGGTCACGGCAGTTTCCTGCAGCGTCGCTATGACGACTAGCCACGCTTGCATCACACATGAGGCGGTACTAAATCTGCAATGGAAAATGGAGGACGGGGGGCGACTTCTAGCTCACCCAGTTAGAGCATGCACCCCATGTAGGCTGAGTCCTTTGCAGCGGCCTGGGTTCGACTCCGACCTGCGGCCCTTTGCTGCGTGTCATCCCCTCTCTCTCCCACCTTTCCTGTCTGTCCACTATCACTATCTAATAAAAGGGAAAAAGCCCCAAAAAAATAATCAAAGAAAAAAAAGAAAATGGACGGGGCACCACGGCCGAGTCGAGTCGAGTCGGGCCGGGCCGAGCCGGTACTAGCAATGAGTAAGCGCCAATACTGTACCCCTTTTCAGCCACTTATGTACTACGTTACTTTGAGCTGGTAGCGATTCAAATCTACAAAACCAGTTAAGCTTAAGCATTAACCTCTAAGTTACTACTCCACCACTAAACTGTGGATTACTCCAATGTTAATTCAAGCTTGCTTTCTTTCAATACAGATCAAAATGAGGAGAAGGGATACACCCCTTTGCAAACAGCAGTCTACACCCTCCTTTGGGAAAGGTGAGTAAATACTACAGTGTAGAAAGTTTAAAAAAAAATATTGGGAGGCAACGTTTCCCCCCACTGTTTTTGGGGGCACCTTTAAGAAATAGTAATTAGCGCATAAAGTTGCTGTTTTTTTATGTGAAATGAGCCCAGATTAAAATGCATACAGTAATCACCACCCTGTGTCAATAATATAAAGAAACAAAAAGCAAACATATTGCTATTATCAGTGCATTTATATGTAACAGAGCTGTTTATGTGAGTGTGCTGGAGAGATGGAAAGTCAACACTGACTGTAGCTGCTTGGGGTTTCAAATCTACTTTCCCAGGGCTGTCTTATCATCTTTGAGCCATAGCATTACATTCCCTCCTCATTGCCCCATCTCACAGATAGCCGCTCACATGTTAGCAGCCAGTTGTGACATATCAGCTTGGATTAGCAGCCCATGTTGCCATGATGTTCTCAACACCCTAAAATAGCGATAGAGAGGGACACTCAACTCAATGAGCAGCTGCATAATATATACACAGGCACTGGACCACATAAACAGCCGAGCAAAGCCTGACTGAGGCAGTCGGAGTGAAACCTCAGAAGGGAAGCATCGTAGATCCGAGAAACATACAGACAAAAGACCTGAGGAGATACTTGACAGTGTCCAGAGGTTTCCAGCAACACAGTGTTCTGAGACAAGACAACAAGTGGCATATGAAAAATAGTGGAACCAAAGCTAAGAGCTAGGGAGTCTAAAAGAGACAGAAGCAGACACATGAAAGCTGAAATACTTGACTCAACAGGCAGAGGCTGAACAGCCAAACATGGCCAAAAACACAGCAGAAGGTAAGAGACAGATAGAGCATCCTCTACTGATAATTGAGCTGTCGTGACACTGAGATTCAATGTGATGTAATATATTCATTGTCTACGGTCTGAGATTTGATGGACGATTCACTTTCTGTAGACAAGTACACCAGCTTTTAGAAAAGTGGCAGCTGAAACAAAGGGGTAAATACACTATAAAAAATGGAGTATTGTGAATTAGTAAAGCATTTTATTGAGGTAAGCATTTTATATTTTAAAACCACAGATCGGCATATTAATGGGACTTTTACTACGCGTGTTAAAAGACCCTCCCGACATATCCAGACTGCTTTTGTGGATCAGGTTTCTATAATAGGTGGATGAAGGTCAAGGAAGCAGCAGCTGTTCCAGTAGAGTGTACACATGCTGAAAGGCACGTCAGGAATGCAGCTAGGAACAGACAGAAGAAGTTGTGCCAATGTGAGGGCAACTGTCAATGGTGTCATCTGTGAAGGCGCCAAGATCGTTCAAAGTTTTCAGACAGATTGAGTTGCATGTGAACCACTTAGGACGGTGAGTATGCAGCAGAGAAGTTTGCTATTTGATACAATGGTACAGCATATCCTGTCTTGCACTTGTTGATTCAAATACCTTCACGGTGTGATTGATGCTGCAACTGGTCAAGTGACCTACTCTGGCTGCAACTTTAATATTAATAGCAACAGAGATGAAATGGTGATCAGAATAGCAAAACATCTCCACTACAGATGGGATGTTGGATAGCAACAGCAGTTTTCACACCAGAGGGAAGCAGGCGTAGCTAAACAACATTGCTGTCCTGATGAAAATATGAATTCACAGGGTCTCAGGTTTAAAAATAGGACCCTAGTCCCTGCATTTGGTATGTAAGAGAATCAGGTCAATATAAATAAACATTGCCTTTTCCCAACCAAAATGTCAAGAGAACCAAAACGCTGGTATGCTAATAACTGCCGCTCTAACAACAAGGTCAGACATTCCTTTTCCATTTACAAATTCTTTTCTGCAGATTCTTTGGGAATGTTTACTAAGTCTGCTGTTCCAAAGCTGATCTGGTTTAGAGTTTCTGCAAACACACAACCTTATAAATTGAGATGTAGAGAAAAATTATTTTGACTGACTTACTATGAATATGGCAAAATGGAGCAACAACGAAAAGCATGAAAACTTGATGAAACTTAATATAAACTGGCAATCAACTGTGAACCAAACTTGCGGCTCCAAATATAGCAGTCATCAATGCAGATACATTACAAACTCATAACCTTATATAGCACCTAAACTGCGTGACAATGACATGCTATTGGATTCAAAGCAACTAGATTGACTCAACAATCGATGCACTGTTTCACGTCAAACAAACTAAAACCAGTGATGCATAAGCAGACAAATAACACAGACTGTGGAAGCAAGATCTTTTCATGTTTTTACTTTTCTTTATCTGTAAAGTGTCCTGAGATAACTTCTGTTGTGGTTTGACCCTATAAATAAAATTGAATTATTTCTAAGCAAGGGTGACCCGTAGTCGGCAAGGGGTTGCGAGGTCACACTGCCAGACTAACACACCTGGGACAGTGATTAACTGTGTTTACTGTAACTTGCCTGACACGTTGGCAGAACATGTAGCCACTCAAGACGTGTTTACTGTTGAGTTATTTGCAAAACGTGCCAAGTTTATTCCTTAACCCTCGCCAACCCCAACCTCATATTCATAGGTCTCATGTTGGTATTTGTATTTACTGTCATCACTAGGTTAATGTTATTTCACCCTCAAGTGCCATATTTCATCACATTTATGAGATGAAATATAACATGTTAGCAAGTTGCTCGGATTCATGTTATGGGAAGTGTAATCTCAGTTTCATGTACACAAACTGTAACATAAAACTACTTAAGTAACTACTGCATGAATTAGGATTCCTTACCAATTACCTTGTAATCACAAATATTCCACAATATCCCAATGAAGCAAGCATGTCATTTCTGTAATTAAATTTTTGCCCAGCACAGGTGAAACGGAGTTTGTGGATTTTCTCTTTTCCATTAAATTGCCAAACTAACAAACTATCTTAAAAACAAGCATACTGTAGCATCTGGTCCCGCACCACCAGGCTCAAGGACAGCTTCATCTGGCAAGCCTTAAGGCTTTCTCTTAAGCTCATCACACTGTCACTTTACCTTTATATACTTTTACTTTCTGTTTTACAAACAGTTTATATATATATATATATATATATATATATATATATATATATATATATATATATATATATATATTTAATGAGCATTGTTGGAGGGAGCATGAGACATTTTCATTGACAAAGACTGCTTTTCTGGAATTGTTGACTTTAAACTGTCAAGCATGAACTATGTCATTTGGCATAACCCAGCATTCACTGTAGGCCTGAACAAGATGATGCTCTCTATACACTCTATACACTCTATCAGAGATACATTTTTTAGCCCAACCTTTTTTGCCAAGAAAAAAAGCCTTCACTTAATATTTTTCTCGACTCCCTCAGAAATGCCACGGCTTTTCAAAAAAATGTCAATGAGTGAGGTGGATGAGAGGGTACGCCTGCGAGCAGAGAAGGTCTACGCCTCTGCCCTGCAAGAGGAAGACACCAAGGATGCTCTGGCACTGTTCAACGTGCCGGAGGACTGTCCCATCGGTCTGCATGAGGACAGGGAGAGGTCGATGCAGAAGGAACTGGCTGCGCAGCAGTCTCAGGAGTCTGCTAAGAAGTAGGAAATGGAAATGTTTGATAAAATATGCCTCTCATTCTGCACATCCTTTGAATCCTAAATTTCCCGAGCAGCAACAGAAAATATTCCCAATGTTTTGTCATGGATCTTTGGCAGATGTGAGCTTTTAGTTAGAGAGTAATCTAGTCCTCCTGTGTGTTACTAGGAAGAAGATGTTCATGTTGAAGCGTTCGCAATCAGTATCTTTGCAGATACCGGTCGGTGGTGACTGGGCCCGGTCTGTGGTTTCCCCAATGCTCTCCGAAACCATACTAGAACCTTTTCCCCAAGAGGACTTTCCAGACTTCCAGAGAGTAACCATCAGTGGAGATTACTGTGCAGGGGTAAACAGGATTAACCCTCCAGCCCGTTGACGCAAACCTACACATTGAACATGTAACTGTAGCTACACACATCTCACTACACTCACACACAAAGTGGGTACCATCAATAAAAGTGTCTGTACACAAAGAACATTTAGACACGCAGCAACCAGACAAGAGAGACCAAGACTAGTGCAGTGCCCCTTTGTGCCTGCTTTCTTAAGGACCAATCATCCAAACAACCTCGCACTTGACACTGCACTTCCTTGGGTCCTGAGCAAAACACCTGCCATGACATGGACTACGTCAAACTGCAGGCAAAAGTGGCCCAAATCTGAGTCCATATGTTAACACTAGAAAGAGCATGCATTTAGCTGTGTATCATAGTTGTAATGAATTATCATATGTCTTAAAAGGAAATTAAAGGACAGGACTTTTGTCTTTATTATTTCTTGGTGAATAAAAATACCAAACTTTAACTGAAAATTTTCCATGACCTTCACAGATCACAGTAGAGGATTATGAGCAGGCAGCCAAAAGTCTGCTTGGGGCACTGTTCATAAGAGAGAAATACTGCAGACTGGCCTACCATCACTTTCCCAGGACCACTGCCCGATTCCTCCGCAACGCCCAAAATGAGAAGTGGAGGGAGGAGGATGAGATTATGCCAAGTAGGGGTATTTATAGAACTAATTTTCCTCAATGGAAAAACGTAATTAAGTTTTTTTTTCCAGTATTTTACTCTTGCACGCTTAATAGAGTTGCGACAGGGGAGAATCTATTTTGGGAGCCCGATTCCAGGAGTTAAGAGCCCTATTCATTTCCCCCATTGACAATGTTACGTGACTAACAGTTGGAGCACTTCTATGGCTTTCAATCATTCAACAGCCAAAATCTGTAAGATTAGTGGTAAAATCTTGGTTGGATTAGGGTAAAGATTGTGATGTCTTAAAATGGAATAACTAAATGTAGCAAGTTTATAAGCTCAAAAAAGAAAAAGAAAATGTTTACAAAGATTATTTTTATTTTGGGATTTGCAGACAAAGTGATACTAAACACTCTGGAAAGCCAACTGAATTTTGAACAGAGAATATAGAGGAACTGCTTTGTTCCTCAATTCTTACCATGACTTGTAAAACGTTAAGCAGCAGCAAGTGTAGTTTGTTTAGAATAAACAGATGACCGAATAGTTAGCGAATAGTTAGCATAAGCAACAGAGAAGAAACTTCAACAACTAAATGAACAAAGCCTACGGATACTTAACGTGGTATTTTACTGGCAGGAGATCTCAGGAACACCACCATAACCTTGTCTCAGTGGCAAAGATGTAAGATGTCAAAAAGAAGGAGTTTAAAGTGGCAAAACTGGTTTCACGTAATAATTTCACAAACCTGACTGGAACAGTAAATTCTACAATTCAGAGAACAGTGACTTTTTAGCATTAATGTCCCGTGTCACACGCTGTTATTTATACATAAAAAAAAAAACCTGCCCTTGTGCAATTCATAATGACTGTGTGCAATACATTAAGACTAGGTGCAATAAATAACCACTTGGGCAAATTGTGCTACTGTCTGTAGAGAATGACTGGGCTACAATAATATTGTAAATAGTCTTTCAACAATTTCATCATCGTGAAATATTTATTATGATACACATTTTTAATCATGATAATGTAAATGTATGTATCAAGTATGCTAATGAGTATTTGATTATTTCTCTAATGATACTGTTTTTGTCCATACAACAAGCCTATTGTAAAGCATTCTCTATAGTTTAAATGACTATGATTATTCCTCATTTGCCATTTTGTTTATTTCCTCCCATCGTCTGTAGACATATGGCCTTTCCCTCATGAAGGGGAGGACCCATACTCCATGGAGTGTATTCCTGAGAACCTGAATTACGAGCTGCAGATGAAGGATGGCATAGTTCATGTTTACGACAATACCGAGGCCCTGAAACAACAGCAGCCTCACAGCCTCCCTTATCCCGACCTTGAGACCTTTGCTATAGACCTGAGCCATGTCCTTGCAATGATATGTGACGGCCCAACGTGAGTACACACACATTTTAAATATTCTTAACATCAATAGGTCTACACAGATTGTAATTGATATTTCACAAAACAAGTGTGAATAGTTTTCCCTTCCTGAACTGTGGGGGCAGTATGCCAGGAGCAGAGGATTAGTAAGCAGCGTGGTGCTAAAGATACCTTTTTAATTTAAATCACTAATTTAACATTTTCCAACATTAAATGTTTTGCTGATATTATGTTGCTTTACAGGAAAACCTACTGTCACAGACGGTTGAACTTCTTGGCTTCTAAATTCTACCTTCATGAAATGATGAATGAAATGGCAGAGCTAAAAGAGCTAAAATGTGTTCCACACAGAGACTTCTACAACGTCAGAAAGGTTGGTTACAATTAATAACTTACTAGAAACTCTGTACTAAAAGTGGTGTAATACAATTCATCTGGCCAACATTGCTTTGGACTGTGCTTTTACTCTGAAGGCCTGTTTTACCACTGCAGAATTTATTTCTAACTTTAGGGCCCTCAGTCTAAATAAACAAGTTGATAGATCCACTGTAACATGTCCAATAGTTATGCACATTGTCACTGTCTGCTCTATGTCAAACACAGGTGGACACACATATACACGCTGCTGCTTGCATGAACCAGAAGCATCTGCTGAAATTTATAAAGACCTCATACCAGACAGAGGCAGATCGTGTCGTCTTGGAGAAGGGCAGCCAAAAGCTCACACTCAAGGAAGTCTTCAACAAGCTTAACATGGACCCCTACGACCTCACCGTAGACTCTCTGGACGTGCACGCTGTAAGAACAAATTATACATAACTGTCAAAGATCTTAAAAACAAACAATTCCAGTAACATTTCCGCTATACAGTCATACATCAGGTAATCACATAATAACTCCATGTGCCTGCCAAGAATTCATTTGTCATTTTCAAATAACTACAGAAGATTGCACTAACCTGTGCTTACTGACACAAGGATGCAATTATGGGTGTTCATGCATTTCATATGGTGTTATGCAATCATTTTTATGTTCCATGCAAGGTCCTCATAATGTGTAACTGAAAATAATCAATATAGTCACTTTGTTGGAATGAGAATGTGATCATCAGTACACAACATTAACCCTCTCTCACGAATTACCCTCCTAGGGAAGACAAACATTTCATCGTTTTGACAAGTTCAACTCCAAATACAACCCTGTTGGAGCCAGCGAACTGCGAGAGATTTACTTGAAATCAGACAACTACATAAAAGGAGAATACTTTGCACGTCTCATCAAGGTGTAGTATGAGTTTAAGTACTAACATCACTTAAAGGCCCTGCATAACAGTGTTTTCATTTATCTGGTCTTAGATTACTGCTCAGGTTGAAGTGGGATAAAGCTAAACTGTAATTATGAGAAGTCAACGACGAACAATAATGAGGGTCAGTGAGATATCAATGAAGTACAGTCTGGCATGGCATGGCTTACTGGGACAGAGCTATTGTGCTTTTCCTTTCAAAATGTCTGCAGTGAAAAAGGCCTATTGTACAACATTTGTAAAAATACCTCTATGGGTGAACCAAGTTGAAGTTTAACTTTAATTCAACTTTAATTCAACTGTTATTTAACTATTTAAAAAAAAAAGTTTTTACAGGATGAGAGCACACAAAGAAACAACAAAACATCATGAAAATAAAATCAAAAGGGCATGGGTGCATAATACATTTTGTAGTTTATTTAAGAAAGAATTTCTCTTTCTCCTCCAAACATATGTGTATGCTAGTGTAAATGTGGTTCAACTTTAGTGTATTTTGTAGAGATATACCAAGGAATTGAACCATCTGTCATAATTGCTTTGGGATAGGTTGTAGTTATCTTGCACCCACTGGTGGCGAACTACTGAAATGTTACTGGAGTACATGCCGTTTCTTTCATGTCTATGTTTCTTTGGAGCATAAAGTACACTTGCTCTGTTGGTATTTAGAAATAACCCTGATGGGACAGAATTAACTTGTTATCTGTCCATTGTGCCATTACCAATTGTCACTTCTGCTTTATTAAGAAACATTTCCAAAGTCCTGTGGTTTGGTGTCTGTTTTAGGAAGTGGCCAGAGAGCTGGAGGAGAGCAAGTACCAGCATGCTGAGCCCCGTCTGTCGATTTACGGCCGCTCTGCCAGCGAGTGGGAGAGCCTAGCAACCTGGTTCATCCAGCATAAGGTCCACTCACCAAACATGAGATGGATGATCCAAGTCCCCAGGATCTAGTAAGTCCTCAGTGAAAACTAAGAGATAGCAGGCACATTCCTTACGATAAAACAAACATGGTTCTATAAACACAAAAGGGTCTGGGTCCACTTACATTTGATAGTAAGCCATATATAAAGGTTACTAATAAAACCAATGTTTCATCTTCCCGATTGTTACATTGTTTCCTCTTTTAAATGAGTGATGAAGCTCAGATAGTTTCTTAAGTACTAACATTTTTGAATTAAAACAAAAATATCTGTGTTCAATTTTGCATTTTTCCAAGTCATAGATTAAGAAATCCTGAGTAGATAAATTCTAATGTCACTGTTGCCAAAACGTTGGCTCTAAACTTGTAAACTCACAATCAACTAAGGAATAATCACATTACTCAATAGACTGTTCTGAATAAGCAAACAAATGCTAAAATGTTTGTATGGGAAGATAAGTTGATTGGATTCCTTTTGTCTTGCAGTGACATTTTTAAGTCAAAGAAATTGATACCACACTACGCCAAGATGCTGGAGAATGTTTTCCTCCCCCTCTTTGAGGCTACAGTCAATCCGCAAAAGCACAAAGTACTACATGTATTCTTGAAATACGTAAGTACTTTCTTGAAGGGTGAACTCTGTGACAAACATAATATTTTGAAAGTGAAATAGCAGCCATATCTGTTAGTTTTGCCCTGATGATTCAGTGATATTTCGTGACACTTCTTTGGGAACAGCCTGAGCACACAAAAGTTAAACTACATATTTTTTGCACTGATGAACAAACATGCATGGTTGTGTAATATCCGTTCCTCAAATGTGTTGACATTATCTTTGTAGGTGACAGGATTTGACAGTGTGGATGACGAGTCCAAACACAGTGACCACATGTTCTCTTACAAAAGCCCAAAGCCTGAGGAATGGACCACAGACGACAACCCTCCCTACACCTACTACCTGTTCTACATGTATGCCAACATCATGGTGCTCAACAACCTGCGCAAGTAAGACCTACATGTTTGTGTATGCATCAATCTTGCAAAAGATTTCCAGAGTGGTTTTATGACATCAAATGCTAATCCATTTAACACATCAGAGTTGTGTTGCTTGCCAGGGTACAATAAAGTCTTCCTGGTAATGTACATGATTTTAATGGGCCAGAATTTAGCCATCTTATGCCTTTTCCAGTCACACATGGGCGGGGGAATTGATCGTGTGGTGACCTGGACAGGCTGCAAGTTAAGGCCCAGACACACAGAGCCGACAGCCAAACATCGGCAGAAAAGGCAGTTGGGCTGATCAGTCTCTCCAAATTGTGTCAAAAAAGTGCCTCGGAACACACCAAAGCGACGAGACGTAATACGTCTCTATAACAGCAGGCGGCGCTAATTTGTATTGTCGCCCAAAAATGAAAAACGGCAGCTGATTGGACGAACGCGTCACGTGGGTCTTGTTTCTCCGGAAATTCAAAGACAGACTGTCATGGCGGCTTGTTCAGAATATGATCTCATATTGTACTAAAATAGTTCACCGAAACGTGTTTCTGAAAACATTTTAAGCGAGAAATAGGCCATGCAGTTGCTGAATCTGTCTTCATTTCAGATCAACAAAGGTCAGTTTAAAAGATTTTCGTCAGATTTTGAGAGACTCTAGTCACGCTCATTCCGCTCCCCGTTTCCGGGTTAGCACTCTACCAATTTGAGTCCGACTGCCGGCAGTGCCCGCCCCGCCGATTATACATGTCAAATCGGCCAAAACGAAGGACGACGGCCCCTTGGACGGACGACGGCACGGAACACACCGAACAGACTCGAGTCACTGACCTCGCCAGACTGTCCAATGGCCGATTATCGGCTCTGTGTGTCCAGGCCATCAGGCGAAATTCAAACTAGATCAGGTGCTGCGGCGAAAACAGCAGTCGTCAGATTAATTTGATTGTAGGTAGTCCTTTTAGGCTGCGGCGGTGGGGGCCACAGCGGGTTCTAAAAAAAACACAGCAGCCTGCGGCAAAAAGTTAAAGCAGGTTCACCTTTGGAGAAACCGATGTCATGCTGCGGTGGCCAATCACATAACCAGCGATAAGACCAGACACAACACAACGGACTGGAGTGTAATGTTATGTGTCACATGTAGTCACCTAATTTGGTATGTGCAACAGTTTAAAATTGTTTAAAATCATTTTGATGGACACCCACATCCTGGTTAATTATTAAAAGTAAATTTGTTTTTTAATCTGTTGATGCAGACCGAAAGTAACTCATAGGACTAGAAGCATGGCTAAATGCTAGCACCATGGGGATCACAATGGAAACACAAACAGGCAACACCCCAACGCACAACCCTGCGGCTAATCGCCCCGTCTGATCCTATGTGAATTCCACCTTTAGTGGTCTGACATAGGTGAAAACTCATAGTTTCCAGCCTGATCTGCATGTTTTGCATATGTAATAAAGCAAGAATGTAAACACCAGTATTGTTAAAAACTGCTATGTATTGTTGAAAGGGTTTTGTCTCAAAAGTTAACAAAAGTACACACTGCCAGTATCATTTGTCCCTCCCCAGGGAGCGAGGCCTGAACACCTTCCAGTTTCGTCCCCATTGTGGCGAGGCCGGCTCCATCACCCACCTGGTTTCCGCCTTCCTTACAGCTGACAACATCTCCCATGGACTCAACCTCAAAAAGGTGCAGTCCTGAATTCATACAAGGGTTTAAAACTCAAGGTCTCTTGAATGCTGGCAGCTCAACATGCTGAAAATGTTGTAATAAATGTTCCTACTATAATAGTAAGTATAATAATTAGTGGAGTACTATCTTAAGGGTTTGCTTGTTCAGAAGCAAGCATCGCTTCGGCATCTCACAAAGAATGCAGTCGCTGGCTGAAAATAGGACAAGGGACCTCATCTTGAAACGCTGTTGATGTATTTATGAGAAAGGCAATGTTCACCTCAATTCTGATCTTGGAAAAAGTCACTTTGATTTATGAACACGCTTAAATGTGATCTGCATTTCTGTAGGTGGCACTCTTTTCTTTGTTCAGACATGGTGGCCAACACTGTTCATACTTGCAACACAGTACTGCTGTTTATTATGGAAAATGATTATCCATTGAAAATTAGCATATTATTCCTTTAACGTCAGATAGCGAATTTTTCTCCAGTAACCCAATTAGATGATACATAGCATTACTCATTACTTTGTTGTCTACACCCCATCCTCCTCCCCAGAGTCCAGTGTTGCAGTACCTGTACTACCTGGCCCAGGTCCCAATCGCCATGTCCCCGCTGAGCAACAACAGCCTGTTCCTGCAGTACTCCAAAAACCCTCTACGAGAGTTCCTACAGAAGGGCCTGTGTGTGTCGCTGTCCACCGACGACCCCATGCAGTTCCACTACACAAAGGTCAGAACCACTTGAAACGACAATAGATCATTTAACTATTTTCCTCACCGCCAGGATCACTTTAATCACCAATTACAGCGGATAAAAGGATGTCTTGGTGTCAGTACGGGTGGGAATTACCAGAGGCCCCACGATATATTATCACAATACTTATGTCACGATACAATATTATTGCGATTTTATACATATTGCGATATTCTGCGATATACTGCAATTTGTTACCGTTTTTCCTCAACTTCAAATTGTGTCCCTAAAGGAAAACTTTGTCAACATCTGTTTAATCTGTGCACCATCTAGTGGACTGAAAAAGCAATTGATTTCATTATTCAAGTACCAAAAAGTTAAATTCTCATCTGCAATTTATATAATAAAAGATCCGTGTAGCGATACAATATTGCCACGGAAAATATCGCGATACTATGCTGCATGTACCCCCCCCACCGCTGTAGTCAGTTTCTGTATTATGTGGTGCAGGGGTAATAGGACCTCACTTAATAAAACATGATTTAATACATAGTACGTATTGCTGCAACAATGATTATTTAATTAATCTGCAAATTATTCTTTTGATTTATCAATTTATCGTTTAGTGTCGATGAAATGTCAAAAAAAGTCAACAAATAGCAATATAGCAATTATAATTTGTTTTCACTATTTTGGCTTAAATAAATGACTAGGGGTGAATAGGGGGGTGTCGAGACACTCAGCTCACGAGACAAAGCAATACATGGCATTGGGTTCACGAAAAGGAGAAAGGATTTTAACACTATTTCAAAGAAAATGTATAGTCTTTTATTCAAAGTCACAGTCTCGTGGGACGAGATGTCGTCCCACCTCTAGAAATAAATAATCAATTATCAAAATAAGTGCTGGTTATTTTTCTGTCTGTCGATCGACTAATTATTTCAGCTCTAATAGTAGGGCATACACAAACAAATTACTCTCATACAAATCAGCCATACATATCCACTTTTAAAGTGAAACAAATTTTACACCAGATCCTCAAATATACTTTATCTGTAAATGTTCTTGGTGACAATTTATCACAAATATTCCTTCTAACCCTTTCAGGAGGCCTTGATGGAGGAGTATGCCATTGCAGCCCAGCTGTGGAAGCTGAGCACCTGTGATTTGTGTGAGATAGCCAGAAACAGTGTGTTGCAGAGCGGACTCTCACATGAGGTAAAGTCTAACTTTTTTAGCTCAATCAGTTCAAAACTTCTTTTTTTGGGGGGGCATTGGAAAGGGGAGAGAGAGGGGGGAAGACATGCAGGAAAACCCAAGGGGGTAAGCTTCTCCTGACAACGCGTAGATCCTATGGCGCCATTTTGATGCTAACAAGCACTCACCCCCCGTTAGCATCCCATTGACTGCCATTCATTTTGACAGCGAATAACTTTACATCTGAAGCGTTTAAAGACTTTATTTGTCCATTGTTTATTTCTAAAGAAACACGACAATGTATAATAGGCTCCATTACCTTGTATCTCACCTTATGGCTCCTAGCAGACGTTTTTGTAAAAATAGGCTAACAATTGGGTCATAACCACACGACTTACTGTCGCATATAGAGGAATTACCGTATAGTACAGGAGAAGCTCGCAGGCAGTTTCGACTCACATTAGCTGTTTAAGTTGAATTACTAATGTTAACTAGCATTTTAGTTAGCAATAATTAGCCTGTGCCTATGTTATCTCCTTACATATACCTACGCTCTCCGTCTCTGCAAGATTCAGAATGATTGAGATTTCTCTTGGCACAGCTACCAGAAGACTTACAACTTTCAGACAGGTTGCTCACGTCACATTTACGTCGTCTCTCTCAGTTGGAGGCTGCTCAGTAACGCTCAGTCATCACCGGAAAAGTGCGTCTAATATCCTTCACTGGTCTCCGTCCAGAGACACCTGTTGGTCTATTCTATATACAGTCTATTGGAAAACCGTCACAGGTCGGACTCGAACCCTGGACCTTCTGCGTCGAGGAATAAACCTCTGCATATGTGCGCCCGCTCTACCAACTGAGCTAACCGGCCACAAACTGGACAAACTTTAGACTGGAGAAATTGTTAAACTCCTTTTCTACATTTCTCCTATTTTACAGTTTAAACATAAACTCCTCAGTGCTCTCTGGTGGACAAACTACGTAATGATGACACTGTTTCTAAATAGCCTCAAATAGATTTCTGCCATTAATAGTTTTTTCTCTTGTCAATACAAATATATCTGTGATAAGCTAATATTGGCCCATCCAAATTTAGTGGTTGGCAGTCTCACAATCGTTCCCTGAATGAGCCAATTACTGTAAGTACACAGAGTACATTATATTAGCCCCACCTGCATTATAATGAGAAGCACCAACGTTATCCAACGGTCCATAAAATCTTTAAACTATATTATAATATATAATATATACTATAACTCACTATAATAAATCTAACTGTTAATAGTATATAATATAATAACGATCTAAAATTAAATCTTGTCGCCCGAGCTCATGGAATAGAATAGAATACACTTTATTGTCCCTGAGGGAAAATTTGTCTTGGTCATAGTGCTACAATATGTTGCTTTACACAAACATGTAACAACGAAACCATTCTAAAATCGACATAAAAACAACATAAGATCAACAAATCTTAGGACATGAAGGGCACATACTGTATGACTGTATAGACAATGCTACTGAAAACATTTTCACGTGTGCAATATCGGCTCTACATATTTCTTTTTTACATTTTCACCCTACAGGAGAAGAAACACTTCATTGGTGCCAACTACCTACAGGATGGACCGGAGGGCAACGACATTCGGCGGACAAACGTGGCACAAATCCGCATGGCCTACCGCCATGAGACACTGTGCAATGAGCTCAGTTTTCTAGTGGATGCAGTGAAGGCAGATATTGGCAATAACCCACCTAAGTGATTTACCAAGCCAGCACAAACTGTGCCGGAGTATGTCCTCAGGGATAAAGACGCATAGGTTAGACGGCACATACAGTACATTTTTCTTATTTTACATATTCTTGTAAAACTTTTTGACTCAGATTTAAAAAAAGAGGGTTCTTATGATTTTATGTGCCTCGTTTTATTGGGATAGAGATTTATTTTCTCATGAAGGGTGTGAAGTGCACTTGTGGATTTGGATTTATGAATGAGCTCTAGCCACAAAACCTGATTTGGAATTGACACATTCATTCAGAAGCAGAATATAAAATGATTTTTACTGAAAAAGAGTTCTTATAACCGCAAAGTTGGCACTGCTTGATGAAAGTTTTCCGTCACTTGCATTTATGCATATTACAAAGGCCTTTATCTGGACTATAGGTCTGAAATGAAATGTACTGTAGAAAAAAGAAAAATACTAATTTAAGGCTACCGTCAGATTTGCCTTTTTACACTGAATTCAGTAAATTGCATGATTTTATCAGAAGTGAATGAGAGGCCAGGCAAATATTCAAAGACGGGAGAGCTTTGTGGTGAAATCAGTATCACAAACCTGTTTTACTTACAAATATGAAAAGACTACCTGATAGTTATTTTCTTTAATGTTTGTCATTTGTAATTTTACATATGTAAATAAAGGCTGCAAAACAGTCCACAATGTTGCTGCATGGCTCTTTTTTTAACTTGTGTATATCCATTCAATCATTTCATTGTTTAATTGCATCACTGTTGGTATTCTATCAAAACTGAAAAAGATAACCGACCAATATTTAATTACATGTTGAGGGGGAATTTTCACATTCAGGTGAGAGCAGGAGAAACTGAAATAACTTACTGTATATTAAAGAAGTATTTTACCGCTAGAGAGAGGGTATAAAACTGGGCTGTCTTTGCAGTAGAATGGCATTTTAAAAGATTGGTGCTGCGTGACCAGAGAAAACTGAGAAAATGAGCTGTGATATTCCCTTTCGCTCATAAAAACCTACAACTACCAGAATGCACTGGCCTGTGAGTAGGGGGGAGATCTGGGCACTGGTCAAATGGAGGGAAGTTTAACATTCATTTACACATACTACTAACATTATTACAAAGTTGGTAGAATATCTATCCCTTTAAGTGTGTAACGTTACTTTGGTTCTATAAGAACAAACAGTTGTTAACATTAAATTAATTATGAATATCTACCTAATGTCCACGTAGCACACATATTGACAAACATTTGCAGAAAGTAGCTTAAGATTTATTTTGGATGGGCAACCTGACACCAATTCAATATGGTTTTGGAGCTAACGTTAATGTTAACATCAGCAAACGGGTTAATTAAATTGGCGTTAACGTTAGCTTACATCCGTGTAAAAATATATTAGAGTATATTCCATTTGTTTTACACATTGGGCAGGCAAAACATTAAGAGTAGCGTTAGCTCCTGTAACATTGGTGGCTAAGCTAGCTACTAATCAATTAGCTAGGGAAATATACTTTCGAAAGAAGACACTGCTGGTGCTAATCAGTGCAAGCTGTTTTACGTTAGCAGTTAGCTAGCTTAGCCCTGGGTAAGTTACTGCACAGTTATAGCTACAGTAACGTTAGTTCGGGCGTAGCTCGGTCTTATAGTGCTAACGTTACATAGCTACGTAAACTCACCCATTTCACGTAGTTAATGTTCATAAACGTTGATACATTATAATTACAAATCACCGGAGGGGAGGTTAACGTTTACTTCTCAGCTACACATCAGGAGGTAAAAAAAAGTCAATCGTCGGGGTGTACGGCATGGATGTATTAAGAGAACGGTGACGGTGTACATTAATGTATTAAGGCAGTGGTTTTCAACCGGTGGGGCCCGCCCCCCTGGGGGGGCGCGAGTAGGCTACAGGATGGGAAGGATGGGAGGAAAAAAAAAAAAAATCACGTAATGTAATGTAACTACACGTCGCTCGGTCGTGGCTGGGTAGCGTAGCATTTCCTCCCCGACTCATTTCCTGGTTCTCCTTCTCCATAAACATGAACTCAAGGAGATAATTAACTTTTCCTGCTCCAGATTTCCCACTGTGGTCAGAAAGAACAGAGGAGACACTTTGTTTCTCTCACTATGACTCTAGAGTCGGTACTCGCTCTAAAGCTAAACGCCGTCACTCTCTCACTTCTCCCTCAACCACCCACACACACACACACACACACACACACACACACACACACACACACACACACACACACACATATATATGCCGGTTCACGCACACACCAGTGCACAAGTATAAACATCAGGCCACTTACGTAGGCTACGGAGAAAGCTCTGTGTGGAGCCTCCGCACAACTGTAAAACAAGTCATCCTCCTGGCGACTTTTCTTTGTCAAAAGTGACTAGCGATAAATCTAGCGACTTTTGCTGGTGTTATTGGAGACTTTTGTGGTGTTTGGAGACTCGAAAACACGTATCACTCTGCAGTTATGTGCTCAACGAGCAGCGGGTGCTGCCGTGAGCCCCTCCCCCGTCCAAAAGCCCTCACAGGCAGTGTTGCCAACTTAGCGACTTTGTCGCTAGATTTAGCGACTTTTCAGACCCCCTTAGCAACTTTTTTTCAAAAGCGACTAGCGACAAATCTCGCGACTTTCTGTAGAAAAGTCGCCAGTATTGTCCAGCGAGCACGCGAGGTATTTCTCTCCTATAGCCGCCTTCTGTTCTGTGACAGAGGAGCAGCGGAGCAGCCTCTCCCCTCTCTCCTCATGTGTAGCAGCACTGCGCACAGTGTGCAGGTAGTTAGAAGGGGAGGGGGGGACAGGGTGTGCGGGTGCTGGTGTAGGTAGGAGAGACAGCGGGACGCGACGGGAGAAAGACTCCGCTGAGCTGGCCTGGCCCTGGGCAAGCCAGCCTTCTTTGAGAATTCTTTATCGATCTTTTTCCCTCCCTTTGTAGAATAACATTTTTTTACTTCAAAGATAGGCTACCTAAGTAATAATTATAAGGTAAAATAAATTCATGTATTGAATTTGTGATTATTTGGCTAAAGAGTTCTATTTCTTTTTATCTACCTTGCTGACAAAACCACTAAGCTTTATACAAATGATTGCGTAATGACGTCGAAAATATGCAAATGAGCGTATGACGTCATCAAACGACTTTTAGCGACTTTTGGAGCTGGTGCTAGCGACTTTCATTGGAAAAGAGTTGGCAACACTGCTCACAGGCGGTCAGTCTCTCAGTAGCCTCGCGCAGCAGTCCCAGCCTGCAGAGAGGAGACACACACCACTCCGCGTCCAGGCTGCACACACACACACTCGTCACATCATAGCCTCAACTTATTGAAAACACAACTAATCCACATCCAAATTATTTCAAAACCAAACAAAAATAGAGAGATTTCTAGTGAGGACCAACAAGGCAACCGACGCACCACCAGCTGCAAAAAAGCTTTGAAGGTACATTGAAGCATACCTGGCTCAGGTCTCACATTAACATCGCCTACCTGCAAGCTTCTGTCAAAAATGCAGATGATATGCTACTACTGTTAATACTGTTAGGCCTAGTAATAATAACAGTAATAAAGCATGAATTCATATCAGAGGTCTGGTGCCAATTCCCAATTATAGCAATAGCCTAGTAATGATAATAGGCCTACTCATGATAATAATAATAATAATGCCTGCAAGCTCACATTAGAAGTCTGGTGCTACTGCCAATTATAACAATAGCCTAGTAATGATAATAGGCCTACCTACCGCTACTGATGACAATAATAACAATAATAATAATAATAATAATAATAATAATAATAATAATAATAATAGTGTGGGCCTAAAAATAATAGCCTAGCCTAGGGCTGGCTATCTATCTATCTATCTATCTATCTATGCAAGGTGGTGTAGTGGGGGTGGCGCCGGGAAGGGGGGGCCCAACTGCAATGAACCAGCTTTGGGGGGGCCCAGCTTGCAAAAGGTTGGGAACCCCTGTATTAAGGTGAACGATCATGGATGTATTTAGAGAACGTGAACGATAGGCGAATTTGTGTTTCCTAGGATGGCAAAGGAATGTCCCGCCCTATTCTGCCTTACTCTGCCTCTGATTGGCTTACCCTTACCCTAACCCTAACCAATCGCACTCCTCTTGCCTAAATTTAACCAACCCAACCAAAGCAGGCATCAAGTCCTAGCTAGTCAATCAGATTAGAGTTTAGATTCTCGGCCCGAGCCCGACCCGAGCCAGACCGGACCTCGGGTCGGGCTCGGGCCGTTATTTTCCGCCACATCCTCGGGCCGGGCCGGGCCCGAGCCGGACCCTTGATCAACCAATTTTTTTTTTATCCATTACCTTATTATCCTATTTGGGTGGGGAGAAAGCTATGCCATAATCAGAAATATTATAAATATATATATATATATAGGCTATATAAAAGTAACAAATGTGTAGCCTACAAAAGTTAGGCTGCAGTTACAAAATGCAGCACTTCATGCGCGGAGTCTCCTCCTCTCGCACGCATCACACCGGGAGCTTGAAGATGTAAAGAAAAAAAGAAAAACAGGAGAATTAACTTTGAGCAAGTGTGGAGGAAAGTCGGAGGTATGGAAGAAGTTTAAACAAGTCGTGGGCAGTGACAACAATATGTTGTTCATCATTGTTTCTTTTTTTTTTTACGTTTCTTCATTGGGATCCACTTGCGATCCGTTCCATTCTAAACAAACAGCGCAGTTTACAGGCTTCGTCCTTGTTGTATTATTCTAAACAGATTTCTGTAGTTCAAACAACTCTGAATTGTAGTTGAGAACGTCAGTTATAACGGCCCACGTATTAAAAAAATTGTCTGATTTAAATCGGGCTCGGGCTCATAATTACAGTTAATGTGTCGGGCCGGGCCGGGCTCTGACGCAACGTGCTCGGGCTCGGGCAGGTTCGGGCTTGATTTTTTGGGCCGATCTAAGCTCTAAATCAGATGGAGAGTAGGGCGGGAATGCCCTGCCATCCTAAGAAAACATTTTTGACGTACGTACACCCATGACGTTCTCCATGGAAGCGCGGGACTTTCATTAAAGTCCATCAGGCACGTTCAAAATCAAATTTTTTTAATTCAATTAAATTTTTGTTAATTTATAAAGTTATTTAATTCATCGATTTATTTCATAATCTTGTTTTTATTGCTTCATATGGTTTTCTTATTGTTTTATTTATTTAATTTCCTATATTGTATTTGTATGCTGCTTAGACTTACAGTATTTGTTGTTTGCAAGTTTTGTATTTGAAAGCATTGAATAAAAAAAACATGTTCAAAATCAAAGACGGCGCATCATTTTTTTCCTTCCACACCATCAATGTTCTCTTAATACATCCATGGTCGTAAACTCTATTACAACAACAGTATTAATGTTTCTTTTAAAAACACAGTTTAGACCGTTTTAAAGTTGGGTCCAGCGGTATCTTCTTACTCAGTTTCCCCCAGTGTTGCCAGTATTGCTTAATATATTCTTGCATGTTTTTTAAATGAAATGGATACATTTCTTAATAATCAGTAATACAACTTGTTTTTAAATAAATTCAGGAAATAAAAGGCATCCTTCTTTCAATCAAACATAACAGTCTTAAAGTGCAAAAAGTGAGTATCTCTTTATTAAGGATAATACAGTATGAATCAATTCAATTTAAATACGGCTCCTTCCATTCAGCAAACTGATGTGTGTATGTAGGATCAGATGCTTTATAGTAATCTATTATGAAAAAAACATTTTCTCATTCTATTACAACTTTGTTTCATACATTTTGAATGGACCACGCAGTAATGAAGAAAGTCTCCTACGGCTGTACATTTTTGGTTGTACTGCTAAAAGGATTAAAGTGTCAGATATTTTTCACCACAAAGATAAAATCATCTGTTGTTGTAGTGCACAAACACCAAGACAGCTACAGTGAGTTTTCAAAGTGTGATTTGTCAGCATCTACAACCAAAAATTGCTTTTGTTCAAATTTAAAATTCACGTTTATGGTCCATTAAATGAAGATAAATCAAATATCTATACAAGAAATGGCTATTCTGTAAAGTTAAAAAACTTAAATTACTTTAGTCTTGAATAATTGTGTACGTTACTGTCTCATAATTGGAAAAATCAGTTAAATGATCTAAATGTGATCAAATGTGAAACTGATTAACTCGCTGAATGTCACACAACAAAACTCTAAATTAGCATTCCATATCTTTACAACTTTAAATAATACATTAGATTTCAGTAAAATAGAAATTCATCACTCAAATTAAAATTATGCTCAATATATTTTCATATTTTTTTGAAATAGTTCAGCATAGATCCAGTCCTTATAAATCACAACCACAGTCCTTAAATTAAAAATGCTTCATGTGATTTATGTGATCTGGAAATCAGGTCGAAATACTTCTTTTTTAAATAAAACTATTTTGTGGTTTTAAATTCTATGTTACTTTATTTGTACATAATATAAGAGTTTATTTGTAACTAAAAAGCCCCCTATCTCAATAAATCAGTAAGTTTTAATCATAGGCATGACAGAGCAGAGCAAAACAAAGACAAGACTTGTCCTTTTGGGAGTGTAAACTAAAAGTACTTCTACAGCAATCAGATTACAATAACGTTAATACAATAACTGTAAATTTAAAAAAATATGTACAAAGTAAAAAGATGAGAACAGCATGACAAATAGTGGTAATTTCCATCAGTGAAGACACCACAGCAAGCCAAGTCATTTTAAATTATATAAAACTATTTAGTTCTGTACACCCAAAAGACTATAATTTGTGTGTGTGTGTGTGTGTGTGTGTGTGTGTGTGTGTGTGTGTGTGTGTGTGTGTGTGTGTGTGTGTGTGTGTCTTCAGCTGCTCCCGTCAGGTTCTGAACTGGATCAGAACATCAGTTTAGAACAGGTTCACATTACACGGCTCATAAGGCATGTGGGATATAAACATGCAGGGTTACATTGCACAGACGACAGAACAGCTTTACGAGTAAGAAGTAAATTTGGTTTTACAGTTTGACCAGAACATTTGTGTCTTAGATTTGCACTTGAAGCACGACATTTTTTGGGAAAAAAACACTTACCGGTATTTACTTTCTGGCGGCGTTAGATGACAAGATTGATACCACTCTCATGTCTGTCGGTTAACTATAAAGCTAGAGCCAACAGCCGGTTAGCTTAGTGTAGCATAAATACTTGACACAGGGAAACAGCTAGCCTGGCTCTGTCCAACGGTAACAAAATCCACCTACCACCACCTCGAAAGCTCACTTCAATTAACACGTCATAAGCTTGTTTGAAACTTTGGTTCTGGTATGGTTAAACAAACAATGTACATGTTAATTAATTAGTGAGCTTTAGAGGTGCTGGTAGGATAATTTGGTTACGCTTGGACAGAGCCAGGCTTGCTGTTTCCAACTCCCCATTTCCAGTGTTTATGCTGAAGGAGAATAAGCGTATTCTAGAAAATGTTGAACTATTCATTTCAATTTCAGGACTATGAATAGATGAGCCATACTTATCTACCATTTCTGAATATGAGGTCTTACCTTAATTCACCTCCTTTGTCCCATTCATATCAACATGATATGAGGATCAGGATTCCTATAATAAAGTGCCTAGTTTATCCCAACGCAAGTCTTCCCTTCCCTCCCATGTTGGTTAAATTAACCCAAAGATTACTGTAGGACCTGTACTTTTGGTTATTATGTGTGTTAAATTATTAGATTATAATTTATTATATCATTTTACAAATACTGAATTATAACTTCAGACAACGTTTTATCACACAAAGTTCTCATTAAGTACCACATCTACAATACTTTGGTTACAAAAAGCATTCTGGGATTTTGTTTAGGACTTAGGAAAAATCTCTTCCTCAGTGAATGTGACATTTTGTGTCTACTTGGTGCGGGTCGATTTCTCTTGTCATCTAATTGGCCCATTGTGTTGTGTGTTAAGGCCTGTGTGGATGACCCGCCTCATCAGCCAAGTTGAGTATGTAGCCAGCCATGTCGTCCTCTGTGGGGAAATCAGGCATTACCCATGATTCATTGGCAGCAGTCACTTGCAAGCGACATATCGGACAGTTTCGGCTCTGCCCACTCCTGCAGAAACAGAAAGAGAGAGTGTAATCATTACTGTTAGTGTTTGTTCATATCATGGATAACTAAATTGTCTCTAGGACAACTTAACATGATTTACAAAGCAATAGAAGATTTATTGAAATTCGTTCAAGCTTTAATCCATCACCTTACCATTTATCAATGCACTTCTGACAGAAGCTGTGTGCGCAGGGCAGAATAAGGTCGGCCTTTCCGTCCATGCAGATACAGCACTCCTCCTCATCAGTCAGCTGCTTCACTCTGCATGAGCACACAAAAAAAGATATATTTTCAATTATTTTCTAAGGAGTAGGGTATCCACTTTTTCCAAAAAAATCTTATTTTAGAATGAAATGCCTGATGTTGGATGAATCTTGATGGCTTACGATCAAAGAATTTGCCTGAGAAAAAATATCTTTCAGTGTTATAAAATGACATGAAAATGCAAAAAATCTCCCTTCAGCCCCCTCGCTCCTTCTATGGATGGGAATTCATCCAGGGGGATAAACATTCATTCTGCTGCAAAATAAGTTGTATAATCCATCATTTAAGTCACTTTGGGACATTTAAGAACCCTTTTTCTGTCGTCCAGCAGCACTGACCTCTGTGGTGAGTAGGTGAAAACTGCATTAATTGATTTCTTTAGCCACTTGGGGGCTGAAGCTGAAAACACAACATTGCATATTCTCAACCCTATGAAGTTGTTATGCTAAATGTGTCCAGCAGTCTGATTGAGCAACATTAGCATTCATTTGGAGTTGTATTTCTGGCCCCCTGATGAATGTCAGTCCGATATTCACTCATCTGTTTTTGGTATTCGCCAACTCCTGATGGAAATGTGGTGGCCATTAATCAATATGTATGTGTGAAACATTGAATGTAAATTAAACTGTTCATTTCCAATAAAAACTCATTTAAAAGGAAAAAGATACATACAGACATGGAGTCTGTTTCTGACTGTTTCAGGGACCACTTCATGTGCACCTACAGTACCTGCCCATCCACATGCTGGCCTGGCAGGAGTCTGTGGAGGGGAGCTGGGCAGACGGGCCCTTGGTGGCGCCCTCTGCAGACAGCACCTCAGCAGCCTGGCTGGTGATGTCACGGTACAGTTGGATGAACTGGTACAGGTTCATGATGCGTGATGCTTCCAACATACCATTTTCCTTGTTGATCTGGGGGAAGGCAAAGCCAATTACAGTATCCTGTATGTACGTCCACATGCAGTCACAATCCTACACTGTTCTTAAATAGTTGGGTTTAACCAGTGTGGGCTTTTGACAGATAGCACAAGTGTTAACTCAAGCTGCTACATCTTTAGATTTGGTGTTTTCTATGTCTAGAAATTCTCAAAGCACTGTCAATGAAACCATCTGAAATAGCATTCAATCATCCTGGGGCAGTAAAACATGGTTAGGTCTTTCCATGGACAATCAGTGTAGTATTAAAATAGAGTAGAACAAAACTCATAGTTGAGTTTTGGCTCTGTTTGGTACAGTTTGGTTATAGCTGGCATGCAAATTATCCCTTAACTGCTCCATAAACTCAACAGTGTGTTCCCATTAAAATTAAATTGCAGAGTGACTCAACCACAATGAGTACAAGTTGAATACTGAGGGAAATATGTAATGTTTCTGCCTGCAATAACTTCATACCCCCTCCCCCCCCTTGTCATCCATGAAGAAAAATACTGACTCGTGTACAGAGAGAAAGTATTAGACAGGGCTGCTCATCTTGTGATACGAGATACCCTAAAGGCTTTGGTTATAATTTTTTAGCAGCCACTGACACTCACATTTTTACAGGCAAATCCTACTAGATTTATTGCAGTGTTTCCCTTCACACCATTTCTTTTATAGATTCATTGTTTAAAACAAGTTTTGAGATCGAGCCACAACCTCTCAGATAATAGACAATAAGCAAGAGATAGCTCATGTAATAAAAAGATCAAACTATAGGAAACAAAAAAAAATGCGGTCACTGAAACTGAAAAAAATGAACAAAGTCAATAGCCAAGCTCAAAACAAACATATTACTATATTTAAAAATTCTAATAGGTTCTAAACCTGTTTCCATTTATTGTTTGATTCTAAAAAGACCAACATGCATGGTAAAGGTACATCTACAAACTAAACTGGTGTAACCATATTAAAGAGACACACATAAACTCAATAATATTCCTGACCACACTTTCTCCCACATATAATCAAAACGTACAGGTTCAATTTCTCCACCCACGTAGGTCTTTCACAAAAAAACAAATGTTTTGTTGGCATGTGATGCGTGTACAAAAAGTAATTTTGGTCTCACCTTGGTACAGAGCACCCTGACAGCCACCTTCCACAAGGCCGTGGCATCGGATCCTGGCTCAACCTCAAACAGCAGGTGTTTCTGCTGTCCTGAAGCTAGCTTGGCCGTACTGAGAGAGATCCAGCAAAAGAGAGAGTGTACGTTCAACTCAATAAACCATTTTGCATCATTTTTACTGTAGTTAGCTATAAACACAGCTACACATGCAAACGCACACAAAGTAACATTGCTACATTTAGCTTTTTCCTAAATTTAAAGTATGTTTCTGACCATAAGTGCTGTATGTTGATTATTGTGTGCACTCTGCAGTTTCGGTGCTGTTCACACACCCTGAATCCTCTGCTGTGAACTGGGCTTTATAGAGTCAATACAGATCTAAAATATGGATTGGTTCAGATCGCAAACCTGCAGATTGGAACTGGATATTCCTAGAAGGGATGATAGACTTCTTAACCACTTACATTATGCTGCATAAATGATTTTATTCAACTTACCCAAATTGTATGTGAGTTTCTTCTGTCACACAGCTGAGAATAACTCACTTTAACCATGTTTTCCTGCCTCTCAGTTACTATCTCTGAGAGCTAGTAAACAAAAATGAAATTGACAGAAGCAGGGATTGGTGTCTGGGGAATAAGATGAACCAAATCCTACTGGAGATGGTGGACTAGTACTGAAGCTAGCTGTGCAGAGTTTATCTCTCAGTCAGAAAGGTGTACCTACAAAGCCAAAAAGAAAAGCATTCATCCACCAGCCAAATTCTGGTAAATATGCAAGTGGCTGGTAGATTTGCTTCACTCACCAGCCAAAAAAAACAATGGTAATCTATTGAGTGGCTGGTACAATTTGAACATTCACTAGCCATTTGACTGGTGGACAGAAAAGTTGATTTTGAACCCTACATTCAGGTATTCTTCGTGAGATAACTCAAGTCAACATTCCTCACAGTCATTTGCCTATACCTGTTCATTCCACTGTCCCTCGACTACATCAACTGGAAAACCGCTGTATTCTATTGTATCTATTATTCCTATTTGTCTGGTACGGACTGTGACTTACACTTCGTTAAGTTCGGCCACTCTTGCCAGAAACTCCTCGTAGGTTAGGTAGCCGCTGTCCCGTACCAGTCCGGCGTGTTTCACCAGCTTCTCAGGCAGATGAGTCATCTGACCTGAGAGCTGCTGGCCCATCCTGGCAGCAGCAGCAGCAGCACTTATGAAACAGCACTGGCAGAAAGCTGCACCTCATTCAGTTCTGCAGAGCCTGGTGGTAAATACACAGTTAAATGGTCACTTGTTTTGTCAGTGTGTGTGTGTATATATTTATTTCCCTGAGTGACGTCAATCTAGCATTTACTCATTTAATATTTTATTTGAATCACTGAAAACATAGATGTGATTGAAACGTCTGGAACCAGGCTAACAATCTACAACAGAGTATCTTAAACCCGACTGCTCTCTCATCAGTCTGTTGCTGTGTCTTGTAGAAATAACCTAAATGCCACACAATTGTGAACCAAATTTCTCGGTCATTTTCAGCTTTTAAAGCCCTGACAGATGGTTATACAAATCTGACAGAAGGTGCTAGAGAACAGCAAGCATGAGATGCAGTATTGTATTACAAATATATAAAAAGTGTCAATATTTACTTATGAACTTAAGATGTGTATTAACAGATTTGATTTGCTTACTTTAATTAGTATTTAATTAGCATATTAAACTGGAAAACAAATTTGCAAAACCAATTATTTATTTCAACATTTTCTGATGAAAGTTAGGTCCGGTTATAGCTGGCATGCAAATTATCACTGAAGTGCTCCATAAACTCAACAGTGTGTTCCCATTAAAATTAAATTGCAGAATGACTCAACCACAATGAGTACATGTGGAATACTGAGGGAAATATGTAATGTTTCTGCCTGCAATAACTTCATACCCCACTCCCCCTTGTCCTCCATGAAGAAAAATACTGACTCATGTACAGAGAGAAAGTATTAGACAGGGCTGCTCATCTTGTGATACCCTAAAGGCTTTGGTTATATTTTTTTTGCAGCCACGTACACTCACATCTTTTCAGGCAAAACCTACTAGGTTTATTGCTGTATTTCTCTTCACACCATTTCTTGATAGTTTCTTTCTTGTCTTTATCGTAACAGCTACAACCTCTCAGATACTAGATAACAGTCGAGAGATAGCCCATGTAATATAAAGATAAAACTACAGGAAACACAAAAGCTTATTTAAAAATAAACAAAATTCAAAAGTCAATAGCCAAGCTCATAACAAACAAATGAACATATTAAAAAAAAAAAACATGTCTTGGTCAGTGTTAACTTAAAAACTCAGGAGCAGCACAACTCATTTCACATAGGTGAAGAAGATTCGGGAGACCTTGATGAATTACACAGGAGCATTTGATGAATTCCCAATTGAGGAGAATGTATAGGATCACAGTACAGTGTCAGTGCCATCCCAACTTCTGAAGTCCCTGTCTTCATAAAAGGTGTATTTAAACTCACAGGCAAAATCAGCCATGATCAAAAATCATGTGTTTACTTTCTCTATGGCCTTGGCAGGGTGAGCAGCACTGTCTTATACCGCTGCTCCGTCTCCCGTCATCTATGGAGGCACAAAGTTGAAGTACTCCTCTGCCTGAAAAAGGTTATGAGCTTATGTTGGACACTGACCTCAATGACACCTGGGTACCACTGTCTCAACTCACATAGCATGAGTTCATAACAGTCAGAGTGACTGAACTTAGATCACATTACACAAACCAAATGACGTTGCCCAGTAACTGGATAACATACTGCATGACCAAAAAGTATGTAACCCATATTTGATTGTTGAACATGTCCCATAAATATAGGCATTAACAATGCTACTTTAACAGCCTCCAATCGTCAGCGAAGGTTTTTTTCTTTGAGATTTGGGGACCTGACTGCAGGGATTTGCTCTAATTGAGCCACGACAGCATTAGTGCGATAGAATAGTGACGTTGGGTGATAAGACATGGCTCAAAGTCTTACGCTCCACTTCATCTTAAAGTTAACAAATCTCAGTAAAACAATTTAAGCTTTAATCGTTAATGGGAACTCAGATAAACAACCGAATACACAAGGGAACTTCTTTCCCTTTTCCTTGCAAATGCATGACGTACTCGCAGGAGCTGGACGTCAACTGTATTAGCTAAATTAGCATTGTGTCATAACGTCCATCTGACCAGTAAGCTAAACGTTAAATATTTTACCCGTCACTCTGGTGAATTAGCAGCATTATTTTCTTTTAAATACACGTTTAAAAACACACATCATTGTAGATACAATCCACCAACAAACCGCAATTCAAACACGACTTGCTAATACAGCTAAGCAACAGCGTCATACTTGTCAACAGGAGCCGCACCACTTTGCACTTCACTAACCATTCAATAAAGCCAAAACCTCTCTAAAGAAAGATACGAAATGTAAATATGATCCTAGTCGTGATATGAGAAAAGGGAAAGTTATTTTCTTACCAAACACTCAACATTAGACGTAGGAGTTGACGTTCAAACTTCACCGACGGTTTCCCTGTTAGCTTGTTGACACAACACGGGCGCTGATTGATGACGTCGTAGTTTTATTTATTTATTTTTTATTTTTTTCATCTTTATTGCAAATCAAGTACAATGACAAATTCCAAAATACATATTTACCAGGGGTTAGGATGTACATAAAATATGAAAGAGTAAAAAAAACTAAAAATACTTTAAATAATTTAGCAGTTCATGCAATTAAGATATTTACAAATATCAAGAGTCTTTAAGGCTTTAGGGTTTGTAGAGTGCTGAATAGTTTGTACTTATTGTAGCATTTCATTCATAAATATTTTAAATAGAGGTGTGAATGTGAAATTTTGCCGAGATAACAAAAAGATTGATGATGTAATACTGTTTATGTTCTAGAATGCAGACATCATAAAAAACCAAACAGCACGACTTTGTACAACAGAGAAAAGTTGACAGAAATGTTACAGCAGATATTTTGGGCAAAGTCTTTCCAAAAAGTGACAGTATAAGGACAGCTCCAAAATAAGTGTATGGTTGTTTCACGATCAACTCCATAGAAAGAGCAGTCAATATCAATGTCATTTTTTAGTCTTTCCAAGTAATGTTTAGCTGGATACCAGCGATGAAGAAGTTTAAAACAGACAACTCGATGTTTGTTTGTGATTAAATATCTTGAAGGTAAGGTCCAAAATTTTCTCAACAAGATATTTGAAACAAATCTTCCCCAGTAATGGGTAACATATGGGATGGTGACAATGTCCTTTTGAAAGAGGGATCTGATCCTTCTGTTTCGGGTTGAAGAACTCGATAAAAGACATATTTTCCCTCTTATTCTGTCATTCAATGACAACAGACAAGGAGAAGTGGGTGGTTCAGTGTTGCCTCTAAATAACATCATCACACCTTTCGGAATGGCATCCATTACAATAGCAAACTCTTTTGGGGTGACAGGGATGTTATACTGTAGAAGGACAACACATCAGAGTAATTAATTAGAAGACCATATGCATTGAATAACTGTTTGACAAATATAATATTATTGTTAAACCAACTCTGGAAAAATAAGGATTTGTTTTTGAATAATATATTCCTGTTATTCCATATCAGATACTTATGCGGAGAGAAACCGTGTTTGTAAATAAGAGACCAAGCTAACAGCATTTGTTTGTGTAAATTAGCTAATTTAAGTGGTACATTTTCAATGTTGTAATTGGACAGAAGCAAAAAGGGACAACCCCCTAATTTAGAAAACATGTCATTTGGAGTAATATTCCAAATGGATTCTGGGTTACACAGACATTTTCTAATCCAGTTGACTTTAAAAAGGTATAGTTAAAGGGGGTAGTAAAATCTAAAAAGTTAAGGCCACCAGATTCAATTGTATTCATCATCAACAGTATTTTTTTATATAATGGTTTTTGTTTTTTCCAGATAAACTTAGCATTTTATCAATAGACTTACAAAAAAAGGAATCAA
Organism: Sander lucioperca; assembly: GCF_008315115.2. Lineage (NCBI taxonomy): Eukaryota > Metazoa > Chordata > Actinopteri > Perciformes > Percidae > Sander > Sander lucioperca. The sequence goes on from NC_050179.1 coordinate 19,763,195, forward strand.
CATTTAAAGCAATTGCAGCATATATTAGCCTGGATATACCTTCAACTTTTGTTAATAAAGTTCTACCTCTTAATGACAAGTCTCTCTGGAGTTTTATTGATAATGGGGATAAAGTTCAAATTGTTTAGTTTTAGTTATCACAATGCCTAAATAAGTTACCTGAGACTTCACGGGAATGCCATATAACGATGTATGTTCACACTGTGTAATAGGATAACAGTGTAATAGGATAACAGCTCACACTTCTTAATATTCGGACAAAGGCCTGATACTGCAGAAAATAATTGAATGTGCTGAATTGCAATAGGAATTTGGTTTGACTCTTTCAAAAAAAGTGTGGTGTCATCAGCCACCTGACTTTTAGTAACCTGTCTGCCAGCAAGAGAAATACCTTGTATAATACTTTCATGAATTAATGTGGAGAGGAGTTGGGCAGCAAAGAGACATAAATAAGGAGAGACCGGACAGCCTTGACGAACGCCCCGCGATAACTGAAAACGGGGGGAGGTACGATATTTAAGTTTGATTGAAGAATTACTGTTAGAGTAAAGTGTTTTAATTAAGTTACAAAAATAGTTACCAAAACTAAATTTGGAAAGTGATTGCTAAATAAATTTGTGTTCTAAGGAATCGAAGGCCTTATAAAAATCTAAAAACAGAATAAAGCTATTATCATTAATCAGTTCAGAATAATCTTATAAATCCAGAACCAGTCTAACATTGTTTGCAATATGCCTGTTTGACTTAAAGCCAGATTGTGATTCGTCAATTATAGAGGCTAAGGTTCTTTTAATTCTATTGGCCAGAATAAGAGCAAGTATTTTGTAGTCATTATTTAGCAAACAGATAGGGTGCCAGTTGTCTATCAAAACAAGTACATCTTTTTGGGGTTTTGGAATGAGAGTGATAAGGCCTTGTGTTAATCTAGGCAGTAATACTCAGCAGCAATACAGCACATTCAGAAAGGACATTGAAAAGAAAAGTGGTCAGTTCATTAGAAAACTGTTAGTCCGCCAATGCCTGGAGATTTGTTATTTTTAAGTTTCAAAATAGCATTCAAAACTTCATCTTGAGTTATTTTGCTGTCACAAAGTGCGCTATAGTCTTCAGAAATTGTTTTGCAAGTTTTAATAGAGTTAAGAAGTTGAAACGTTTCCTCTTCTGAAAAATTGGAAGTATAAAGTTTGCTATAAAACTCTTAACAAAAGGTAGCAATCTCTTTGTGATCATTCACAAGCTTACCATTCATTTTTAGAGCATCTATGGATGAATTTTTTAATTTGGATTTTTCTAAACAAAAGAAATAAGATGAATTTTGCTCACCTTTCTCCAGCCACTTCCTTCTTGATCTCACAAAAGCCCCTTGGGCCTTCTGTTTATAGATATCTAACTTATTCTGGCATTCACTAAGCTGCAGTAACTCCTCCTCAGAAAGGTTTTCAGTAGTCTCATTAGATAAAGACGCAATTTGAGTCAATAGCCTGTCTTCTTCAAGTCGTCTACGTTTGGTTAAATTGCTACCATAGGACCTCATATATTTTCCTATTTCAAATTTTAGGAGCTCCCAATGTTGACTAAAAGACTTATTCCTACAGGCTTCTTCCCAGTGAGTCTTAAGTATGTAATATCGCTTATGACTTTATCATGTAAAATAAGACTATTATTACATTTCCAGCACAAGGCACCAGAATATAAATAGTTTCTTTTTTATGTTGATTGTCTGTTAGTCCACAACGTTTGCTCTGCTGCTCATACTACAAATACACACACTACAAGAATAAGAACACAGATCAATGCTTTTTAAAAATGATGGTTCTGTGATGGTTCTTTTTCTCTGTGCCATGGTACTTTCTAACTGGAGTGCAAATAGTTTACCGTTCTTTTTTTCTTCAAAGTGCAGGATTTGATGGGAAATTGATTCATATTACATATTGCTGCAGGAGGTCGAGGAGGCAGCAGGTGGTAAAAAAAAAACAAGAGGAGGTGGAGAATATAAAGAGTAGAGAAATAGGATGAGGGGAAATGCATTTGAAGGCAGGAGAGGAGATCAGGCCACCTAGGGACAGACATAAAGAGGATGATATCAATTTCAAAGAAGAAAGGCATCAGAGTAAAAGAAACATCTGATGCTTCCCAATGAAGTGTTAGAGTCTTAGCAGAGTTACATAAGTTGGGTGTACTTAGTTATCTGGCAGAAAGTCTATTCTCCACCTGAAAACTCATTTGGGTTTGGCTCTCTCTGCAGCCAGGCCATCTGGTTTAAACTGGCGACCACAACGCCTGAAGGGGACACACATAGAGAAGAGGCTGCAACACAGATGACGCCTATAACTCTATGAGACCTGATGGGAACAGGGACACTATCTTAGATTGAATTTCTTCTGTTTATTCTGTATACACATCTGTTGCATGTCTGTTCATCCTGGAGGATGAATATGTCCTCTGTTGCGGTTCCTCAGGTTTCTTTCTTTTTTTTAATAAATGTTTTATTGTGGATAGATTTCCTTATCCGAAAATAGGGTTGTAGCTGTACAGATTGTAACACCCTTTGAGGCAAACTTGTGATTTTGAGTTATATAAATATAAAAATTGGCTTGACACGAGGAGTGTAAAGATTTGAGGCATTTTATTATTTGTCATCATCATATCATTTATTTATATTTGATTTAATTGTTGATTTATGAGCGTGTTTATGTGTCAATCTGTGAAAGTACCAGTAGGTGGCAGCAAAGGACACCAAACAAAATTAAGCTGAAGTCAGAGACACGGCTGAATTAGGAGAGATTCTTTTAATAAATCAGTTGTCAGAGCCTATGCTAATCATGTATATAATGCAAAATATAAAAGTTTTTAAAATGAAAAAAAATAATGTGAAGCTGTTAACAATGTCAACAGGTTCCAGCACCTTTAATACCAATACTTTAATATCTGTGGTACTTACCTTTGTTCAGCTTTCTTGTCCTCGTTCTCTATTTCTGTGTACGTACATGAAGAGCAACGCAAAGTTAGAGTAAATTCCTTGTATGTGTTCACAATTTCTTGGCATTTAATTCAGCTGTTTGGCCGCCCTGTAAACTCCAGGTTCCCTCAAGAAATTAAAGACATCAGTGGCCACTGGGCAGCTATTTTTTCAATCCAGGTTCAATTACCTTCACTTTTTTAGGAATCAAGATATAATAATAAGATGTTGCCAGTTGATTGTAGGAGTAAGAACTTACATGACACAGTTCACTCATATTAAAGGATTTCTTTTAGCATATTCTCAAACCTTCGAATGGGAGATACTTCTTCTAAATCATTTTCAAGTCCTCAGGCTCGCTCTACCTCAGCTGCTCACAAGTCCTGACAGAAATATACATGAAGACAGTCTAATGAGCCATTACAACGTTTCCTCCTTGGTTCTTTCCTTTCATATCTTTTTTGTTAGATTGTGTATAATTTAAGATGTAGGAAACCATCCTCCCATCCACTGTCCCATCCGACACTATGTAAAAGGCAGCTATCAATTGAGTCTGGGTGAATGGCTTCGTAAACTTTTGATCACTGACAAAAAACTGTAATTCAAGGCGTCTGTTACCAGGTTATAGAAATGTAAGAAAACAGAGTTAAGGTCAACGTTTTGAAGCTTGGATCCTTTGCAATGTCCCTTTAAGGTGCTATGACAAACAAACAAAAAAACAAGAAAGCAGCCATGTATGAACAATTTTATAGACAGATTTAGGAAAATGAACATACATATAAAGGCTCCATACTGTACAGATTTGTCATTTTAATACATCACATTGAAAACATACAGCAGATCTCTAAACAACCCAAGAAAATATGGATTGCTTTGAATCCCTTTAACACCTATTTCCCAGAAGTAGTCCAAAAAGAACTTGCATCCCAAATCAAAACTGTACATAAGGATGATAGTTTAAAAACTTCCTCTGTTACTTTTTAAACTGACTCACAGGTTGTGTGGTCCATAAACTGATAGTTCTTATGATGAGCCATTCTTTCTGACTGGCAGTGACGACGACTCGTACACACTCAATGTCAAAGCCGATCTTGTGATCCACATTGCTAACCTCGATGCTTCCGCCTTTAAACTCTCCTAATGTGATGTAGGATGTACACTGCCTTCCCTGTTTAGTGTCCACAGACTTTTGTCCGACTTCCAGAGCTCCGTGGTGAAGAATGTCATTTTGTCTGTCCTCTGTGCCCGTCAAAATTTTAATTCTGCTGATTTTAGTTGATTTATTAAAGATTATGACAAAGAAGTCTCCCGTGCATGGAGGCTTCCCCCAGAAATATTCATCAACAGTGCTGTAAGCCTTGGTGGCGTCATAGTTTTCAAAGACGTTGATGTTTGTGAAGAGGCTGGCAGGAGGGTTGTCAGGGATGTCTATGGAGTCTTCCTCAAAGTCGTCGTCTTTCAGCTTGTTCTCTGCTCCTTTGTAAGAGGAGTAGTAGCCCATGTGCTGGAACAGCGAGGGCTTGAAGCGGATCACGTCCTTCTGGGCCAGCAGACCCCTGAAGTGGATGAGGAGCCAGTCGCAGGGCATTTCCTGGTAGAACATGAGGAGGAAATGAGCCAGACGGGGCAGGTCTCTGGAGTGGTACAGCTTCCCGATGTAGCCCAGCTTGGAGAACTCCAGCATCACCCAGTAGGAGCCTTCTCTGGAGGTGATCACCTTCTTCAGCGCCGTCAGGAAGTTCCTGGAGCAGCGCACGTCATCCTCTAACATCATGTAGAAGTGAGAGAGGTTTGTGCAGAAGTTGAGGAGGAAAGCGTAGTCCACGTTCTGCTTAGAGCGGAAACGGACCCGGTCCTCCGGGTCGTTGTAGTTCCTTTTTAGCCCGTCCAGAGACGGATAGTACTCCTCTGGTGCCTGGATCACCAGGAGGCGTCCGGCTATGATGTGGTGGGCAAACTTCCTGGTGATTTCCTGCACCAGGTTCTCACACCAGACCAGGTCGAAGTCTGCCAGGTGGACCACAACTACAATCTCTTTGAGTTCCTCGTAACTGGACTGATCAAAGATGGATTTGATCGTCTCTAGTAGATAATTCCCCTTTTTCCTCTTGACAGACGACAAACCAATGGTGAGATACTCTGTGAACAGAAATCACTTTAGTCACTTCATTCTGGAACAAAAACTAACGTCGTAGTAGCATCACTTGGGTGGAAATACCTACTTTTGCGTGGCAAAGGAATTCCCGCAAGGTAGCGATACGTCACATTAATAGTCCCAGAGAAATTAGACAGATCTCTGAATCTGTGGATGTATCTCTCAGAGTTTGCAGGATGCATCAGTGTGTCTCCCAGTTGTCTTTTTTCAGCCTCCTAAAATTACAAAGAACAAGAACACACTGATTCAGTGGTGGAGGAAGTATTCAGATCCTGTGCTTAAGTAAAAATACTAATACCACACTGTAAAAGTCGTTCACTGGAAATGTGAATTTGAAAAAGAATGTAACAATGTTACCTTCACCACTAAGTAAAAGACAAATGGCAAGAGTAATGATTGGACATTAAGCATTCAAAGACCACCATCACAATGTTCAAGTATCAATCTAAGGGGAGAAATCTCACCAGCACATATCCATCATCCATGTAAAGGTTGAAGAAGAGGAGGAAGGTGATGAGGAAGCCGAGGAAGGGGAACATGGATCGTTTCCTGAAAAACCTCATCTTGTCCATGGACTTCCACATGAGCCTCAAGATCACTGCAGGAAATCAGATATAAAACACAGAGTTGGTTATCAAAACATGGATGGAGATAAAAGACAACGATACAAAATGACCCAGGTTCATAATATCAAATATGTCAAATATCGGCTTCTTTAGCTGCTAAATGCTCCATTACGTTCACTAGCTAGTCGCTAACTGTGTTAGAGGGTGAAAACTTTTTCAGGACTCCCGCGGGAATACCGTGACCCGCGGGATTCCCGCAGTACGGGAGTCAATTTCACTGTTGGTAACGTGATAGGGATTGAATAGAGCATAGAAATCAACGAGAGCGGGCGGGAGCGGGCCGGACGGAGCCGGAGATTAAATTAAAAAATGAAGCTGCAATGCGGTGGGTGCGCCCAAAGATTGCAAGGCATTTCGTTTTAGAAAAGAGAACCACTTACAACTCACAATACGTTTGTTGGCTACTGCTAGCCGCAGAATAGCCTATCAGAGCAAGACAAAGCAGCTGCCCTGTTCACAAGCCAATCAATCAGCGTCAGCGACTACACCGAGAGACGGCAAAATGGATTCTGGAAAGAAACTGTTGCAATTGAAAGTGTCATCGAAGGACCCCTCAATCCATTTTCAGGAGCTGTGAGAAGATCTCCGTTAGGAATTACGTAATGAAATTGCTTAGGCCTGCAGTGGGGCAGTCACGTGATCGGTATATGACGGGAGTATTTTCGTGGGCTCGGGATGGGAGTTTTTTTTTTGTTGGAAGCAGGGTTGTTAAAGGCCCTGAACACACCCACACAGGCGTTTTCAGTTAATTTGGCTGATTAGAACTCTTCCCAGGACTGTGTGGGTGTGTCTAGACTGATTGATTGACATCTTTCTGAGTCTCCTGTTAGCGCACTATGAGCCATGCCTTTTACATTACACACACTCATTTGATCCATTGTTAATACAAAAATATCAATTAGTGCAGTTTTAATTAAAAGAATCAGTCGCAGCCCTGAAGAATCAATCACAACACTGGATGGATATTCATCTTTAATTGGGTCGTGATGAGGTGCTCAGCGTGACAGATGTGGCCATCAGCACTGACACAGAGATACAGAAGGTTGATTTTAAGATTTATCATTGGATTAAGCAGAATGATGGCTAATCATGGATCATTTTGGTCGTTATTCTAACTGCCCACAAGGGGAAACGTCAGTCGTCTGTTCAGTTCGTGCGCAGCAGCATGCTGTTTGAAAACTTAATAAACACCAGTGACATCCCTTGATAGAAAACAAATGTCTCCAGTCGTGTTCACTGGGATATTAACTCATGGTGTTGACAGTCTTTTAAGTAAAAAAAGAATTACCCTGCTCACTATCTGTCCTATTTGGCACCTCATCTAAGAAACTACTGATCCTACGACAGCCTCCCTAATTCTGATGTTGCGTAACACAAAAACGAAGCCTTCGATGTGAGAAACCGTGAGCTCCCCAGTGACAGGGACAATTATGGCAGAGGCCTGTGCGGTTGCCACTGGGCCCAATAACTCAATAAACAACTTATTATTCATTGTGTTATTCATTGCTCGAGTTCCATTTTAGGGGAAACCCCCCCCCCCATCTACCATCTGCCAGAGAAGTAAGCCATTTTGTGTTTCTGCCACGAAAAAGCTCCACCTGAGAGATGCAGCGGCAAGAGTAAGTGGAAACACAGTGACAGCTGTGAGTCAATATTATGACATTTCTCACAAAAACTACCTCTAAACACACCCACACACCATTATTTGAGATAGCAGCCTGCAAAATCAGATGTCAAGACCACGAAAGAATATCTAACAAGGCGAAAAAATGGCCACATTATTTGTCTGCGAGAGAAAATACTGCTAAGAAATTAGATTTTTGTTTGCTTTCTCCGAGTGAATCTAAACAACAAACAAGCCTCCCATAGGTCACGTACATTTATATGGAAATGAGGCTAGGTCTATGAATAAATAAGCACCATTTGTTGGGTCTGTTTGCTTTAGTTTAAAATGCTTCTCTACGCCAAGTTTATTTTTTTATTTATTTTTTTGTCCTCCCAAATTTTTAGCGTGTGTGCCCCGTGAGCTCATTTCTACGACTGAAGTCATTTTAGATTAGAGCCAGTAAAATAATAACAGGTAGAGAGGAATACCAATGAGTTTCAGCATGAAAGATTGTTATAAGTCCTGTAGGACGGTTTATCTTTACGAGTGCACATTAACAACAGTCTCTTCAGAGCAGAGAATGAGAGGAGATTTGTCCTGTCCACTAATCTTTTGTCTTATAAATGAAAAAAGGAAATTACAGCAGTACTTAACATTAACACAAGCCTGGTTCTTTTGGTCTACAGGTAAATCTCCTGGATGACAACTAAAGGAAATAAAATGAAGTGGAATTGGCTGATTCAAATATTTCCAGTGTCTACATCGAAGCAGCTTCAACAACAACTTGCAGGCAAATTATGTTTATAGGTACAGACTTGTTCTAAGACATTGGAGCACTGCAGCAAATTTGATTAAATTAGGGGCTTCTACTCACTTAAATTGCACATTAAGGCTGCCAGCAGTCACACGCTCTGTTTATACCGCATCAGAAAGGATCAGTCTGAAGAGCAAAAAACTGCACAGCCTCGTTTCTTTTAACTAAAAATAGAATGAACCAAGTCCCTATAGCCCTAACCATATCTTAAACATAGTTAATTTATCATAACCACTTCTTTTATCCCCAGCTTTCCCTAACTGTAACTCTACTGTGGTTTCCATCCGCAGATATTATTGAAATCAAGAATTTTAAAGAGCCACAGATCCAAAAAAACGAATGGTCAAAATTGTTGCAGCCAGGGCCGAGATGGCGACAGGATGCCATTTATTGTGTATTAAAACGCAAACAAAACAAGTCTACAGTCATGCTAGCAGCTCTTTGAGGCTGTACTTGTGGTGCTTTGATGCTAACGCTAGCAAGGCAACATACTCACAATGAAAATGCTAACATGCTGATATATGGTAGGTAGCCAAATTGTTTACCATGTTCACAAGCCTTTTCCATGTTCGTCTTTGTTTATCATGTTAGCATGCTAACATTTGCTAATTTGCCCCAAAACAAAGTACAGCTAAGTCTGATGGGAAGAGCCACAAAGGATATTATACAACTGTTTTTTTACAAGCTGAGTAGTACTACTCGTGATGACTGAACTGATCTTCATATATTTAATCAGTCGAGTTCCCCTTTAAAGGCTTTAGCATTAGATGTAATCAGGGGTTTTTGACTATCCAATATCAACATTTTTCATCCATTAATAAACCTCACATTGAAAATAAATCTGTCAGGATGCAACAAAGACCGAACCACAGCTGAGAACAAAGCAGGACAACCTCTTTCTGCTGTAGTAATTCTTCACATTCATAGATTTTCTTTCAACATCCCTGTCAGTTCGTATTGGAAACACATCCTTAAAATGAAGATTAACAGCCAAAAAGTATGATTTGAGCAGTAATTTGGAAAATTGACAGCCTGCAGTCTGAATGACAGTTAGAGGAGACAAGCTTGCTGCTGCAGGCTTTCAGAGTCAATAACTAGAACTGTGAACGTCTGATTGTAGAGTGATGCTTTAAATTCAACAACTTGCATCAAGGTGCCCTTCGGCAAGGCACTTAATTCCAGTTTGCTTCAGTAGCAGCAGCAAAGTCTCCACCAGTAAAAGACTGGGGTGGTTGTACTGGGAGGCTCCCAAGTGTGTAACTGTATGAAATGCTGAAACATTGTCTGCTTTCTCAGCAAAAACCTTCCCTGAATAAATTAAGAAATAAGAAAGATGGATGGGATACGTGTTGCTGCTGCGCCATGAGACTCCACAGTGATACATCTATAGGACAGCTGGCACACAGTATTGACTCAATGAACACACATGAACTTTAGGTTAAACCTGTGGTGACTGTTTTACATGCTTCTTCTGCTGTGAGCTCAGTAAAGAAATTCACCAGAAATAGTTTTTAGCCATGTTTTTCATTCACACTCTTAAGGCAAAAGGCACTGGTGGGCATCATAGCATCCGGCAGAGCGGGGTTGGGCTACTTCCCAAAGACCCAGGTGGGCAAGGCCCAGGGCAAAGAGAGACACCGTCTACTCCAGGAAGAGATCCTAGCAGGTGTGGAGGAAGAGCGAGTGAGTAGGGCAGTGGGTCTCTCCACACCTGGGGAAAAAGTGAAACCCCTTCCTGTCTACTTTGCTCTGGAAGAGGCTCTCTAGAACATCTCCTCAGTAGTTGCCCAAAGGCCCTTGCAGATGGCCGCTGTCGTTGGCGCCACGACCAGGTGCTAAAAGCAGTCGCTGAGAGCGTAGCTGCAGCCATCAGCACCAGCAAACACCACCACGCTCCAAAGAAGGCAATATCCTTTGTCAAAGCCGGAGAGAAAACCAGGCCGACCAAGCACTCCATCAGCAGGTCTCCTCTACACAGCCTCTGACTGGCAGCTGCTGGCTGACCTGGGAGGCCCTGGGAAGAGCATATAGACGAAGCCAACGAGAGGAAACGCACATAGTACCAAGAGCTGGTGGAGAAGTGTAAAGACAGTGGCTGGAAGACTTTTTTATGAGCCTATAGAAGTCGGCCGGGGCGCTCACTGTGCAAAGTCCTCAACAGGTTGGGCTTTACAGGAGCGGCCAAGAAAAGGGCCATTAAGTGCGCAAGTGGTGCCGCAGAGAAAGCCACAAAGTGACTTTGGTTGAAAAGGGCTGATCCGTGGGTTGCTGCTGGGACGCAAGTCAGGGGTGATCAACCCTGGCTGGGTCGTATGGGAGAGGGTGTGTGATGTTGCGAGACCCGAAACACCTGATGACCCCATGTCACATCACTGAGGATGCGTCCCAGTGCATCCAGGGGATGTTTCTTGCATAGTTTAGATAACTGGTCGATCTGTATGAGGGACAGGATTTATAAAAATTAGAACAATGGTGACAAAGGTATATTTGAATTGTTACATTTCCTCAAATTCTCCAATTTGTTTGAAAAAAAGCACAAGATAAGAATTTATAATCCAACGTTTGCATTTTTTGTAAGCATTTATCACTTAAAAGGAAAAGCCTGATGTTCTATATTTTCTTATTGTCAACAAATCCCATAAATAGACCAAAACCGACAATGTGATAGTTCGTCCTTTAATACTTTCAGACATCTTTACCCTGTCTGTGGCTCTCAGCCCCAGGTCCATGTGTTTCTATTGAAGACACACATTTAACAGATCATAAATATGTGTTTTTTTTTGTTTTTTTTTTAAAGGCTCAGTAATTTCCTAAAACAGATTGACACTGTAGTCTTCAGAAAACTGTTTCTTAAACAGGAGTCAATGGTACATTTGTTGGGGACTATTTTCAGCTGCAGATTAATACACATTTGGTGCTCTACTGAGTATTTCTGGCAGCACAGTGTATGTGGGAGTATCTTTTGACATTTCAAAGCAAATATATCACTTTATTTGTGCTTTCATCGACTTCTTTTTACAATTTTGTTTTTGTGACTTTCATTCCTCATGATTCTGAACACTTCATTCATGTTTTTTTTTGCTGTCATTTTATCTTGTTGTGCTGTGTAAATGACATAAAAGTGAAGGTTTTATCTACCTTGTATGAATAAAAGCAGATTGAATGAGTGTTTTTCCTTCACAGTTCTTGAAAGTTCAGCGCCCACTGCATCCTGAACAGTAATAATGATTATGCCTCTCTGCAGTAAGATATTTTGGAGCAGATCGTATAAGGATCGCGGCGTTATGATGTGATGTGCTCGGGAATCTGTGCCAAGGGCTGTTAATGGCTTTTTTTTTTTAAATCCCCTCAAGTTTATGAACTTCACACAGCCTTGTGGAACTCTGTGAATATAATTTTACACATATAATGTACATCTTGGACACTATATCCAGCTATTATTCTCCATCTCCATCCTGCCTCAGAGGGCCTCGGGCAGAGAGCTAATGTGGGTCAAAGCACTGACTGCTGAGGAGAGCCCATCCTCATTACAGTCACCACCACTGGGGCTGAAAAAGCCTTTCATGTTCCTCTTTAACCTGAAAGGTAAATACACTCCAGATGCAATTTACATGCACTGCAGGCCTCCTGCACACAAGTGTCACACTTCAGAAGCAGAGAGTTGAGTCTGCTTAGAGCTGAATACACCTTTAATCACGAGTAGGCTACTGTGCAGCTACAACCGTGATCATTAATTACTGAGATCTGAATATAAAAAAATATAAAAAAATGGTCATGATAATCTGAGAAGGTTTAATGCAGCAGTAGCTTAAGGGGTGAGGGTAAAAATTCAATACAGCATAGTATTGCAATATTTTCCGTGGCAATACTGTATTGGAAAATAGATGGCATGTATTGATCTTTTATTATATAATAAAGTGCACAATTTTATTTTGAAATAGCAATATTATCGTATCGTATCATTATCGTCATAGTATCATATAGTGGAGTCTCTGGTGATTCCCACCCCTAAGTAGTATTAGAGACGGTTTAGAACCGAGACGCACCAACTCAGAGTGGTTTTCTTTTCGGTCCTCGGCTGAACCGGATGTTGTTCTGTCCCTCCTCGGTGAAGGCCGTCTCAAAGCTCTTATTTCGTCCCTGAGGACCATATACAAACTGGGAACTATATTCTCAGAAGGCGAAGCACTGCAACTTCTGCTACTTGGGCGGAGTGATTTGCTCGCAGCACACGAGAAGCCCCATGGTGAGGAGCAGAGAGTAACAACGGTGCTTTTCAGGTGTTGCGCTAATCACTCCGCCCAAGTAGCAGTGCTTTGCTTTCTACGAATATAGTTCCCAGTTTGTATACAATTAGAAGACGGCTGTGTCCCATGTGACCTTGTTATTTGTACACGCTGTGACAATATACACATCACAACATGTAAACAGGAACATGTTGGCGTTATTTTGTCACTTATTGGGAGCAGTAGGCTAGTTGGAGCCGGTTACCTCCAGGATCTGTGCTAAGCTAGGCTAGCGGTGGGTGCGCCAGACAGAGTTACGACACGCACGGAGATGAGAAGGGTATGTATGGACTTATCTCACTCTGGGGGTTACGGTGAATAAGCTAAAGTCCCAATAAGTCGGCGTGTTCCTTTAAAGCTGACCCCTTCTGTTTGGGTTCACTTCTGGTCAAAATAACCACAGCTTACCAGTTTGACAAAGCTTAGTCTCCAATCCTGCTACTGCCCTGCATGTTTTAGGTATCTCCCTACTCCAACACACCTGATTCTAAATGATTTGTTCATTATCAAGCCCTTGACAAGCTGCTTGAAAATGAGCAGATCAGTCAAATCAGGTGTGTAAGATATACCTAAAACATGCAGGGCAGTAGCTCCCCAGTCACCTCTTTATTCAGACACACATCCCATCGTCTATGTTTTCTTTTTTTCTTCCTTCTGTGCAGAAATGAGGTACACGTTCCTCCACAGACGCCATGTTTGTTTACTACTGTGGTCGATGGCGATGGTTACCATTTGTGCCAGCTGGGCCAGACGTTGTCATCTGTGTTTGCGTACTTGCAGCAACCATGTTTCTGCCCATAGTGTTGTTCCTGACCAACTACAGAGTGGTTGTATTTTATAAGCAGTATTGGATTTATTCTTATTTGGACATGATGCAAAATGTCAGCATTTTGTTTGAAGAACAAACTGGTTTTGGTGCAACATTGAATGAAGATGTTTCTTATTACATGAAGCCTGTGTGATATAATCAGGAGCCCCAGAACAGCCACTAAATGGACTTTGTGGTTTGCAGTTCTGAACTGCTGTTTCCAGGGTCAAGAATGAACTTTGGACATTTCATTAATTTAGCAGGACACACTGAGCCTGTCTTTACATCACAGAGCAGAAAAGCTTGTGTTTAAAATTCAGCGTTAATCTGCACACTAACACAGCTCTGCCTTTGGCTCATTTCCCGACCGTTTCTAAGCTTCCTGTAACAAGTAACATGAAAATGTAGGGCTGTTATGGTCACGGTGAATCCATATGCAACTCAGAATAATAATGAAGGAAATGCTTTCAAAAAATGCAATTAATCTCTTATAACATGGCTACTCAGTGCTTCTAATGAGATGCCATTTGAAAAAGCCTGTGTGTCGAACAACAGAGCCATTTGGTAAACACTATTGTTTATTTGCCTGCTGACATCCAGACAGTGTATGAAGCGACACGGACCCTGCTGAGTGTTTGTTTGCATGTGTGTCAGAGTTTGTGGGTGTGGCAGGAAAACAGGCAGCAGGAAAACTACTGATGTTGAAGTTTCACTAATGAGAACGTGTTGGCACTGTTTGTTCAAATATTTTTCACTGATTTTAATTGAATGAACTTTTAACACATATCATTTTGCTGATCTGAACGTAACAAATATTCACATCAACTAATGCTGCACATCTTTAACCTTGAGTCTTTAATTTCAGGTGGAGAATGTTTACAATGTTTGATTATATTTGTTAATAAATGAGAAGACAATTAGACTGAACAAACGATTTATGGAACACTGAATAATGTGAGTTAGCAAAATGAAACAACATCATAGTTAAATGGCTTTAACTATGATTTGATTTGAGTGGAACACTTGTTTTAGATATATTATTAAATTGAGACTGAATAATGAAGTAAAACAAAATGCAACTCAGTCTGAATGTCTGGCATGTTTTCATTCAAGCACCTGAATACACGGTTTTCTCCACAATTTTTACCAGCTAGCCGCTAACTTCGTCTGTCTGCTGTTTGCTGCTGGTCAGGTTGCTTTTATCAGACTTTCCTGCTGTAGCTGGAAATGGCAATGCGCTGTGAAACCAAAACAATGAGATGGAAGGTGCTATAAAGCTCTGTAGAGCTGAGGGACCTACAGAATCAGAATAAAGGCAAATACAGAAATCTCTCAAGCCATTGTATTGATGTAACTTGGCATATAATACTTTGTTCCTCTGTTACTGATACAACAGCAGGTTTTCAGGGTTTTTAAACAAAAATTATTTAATGTAAAAAATCTATGTACCGTAATAACGGCTGTTGTGAGTTTGATTGAGGCACTGAAATGCAATCTCCCTGCAAGAATTAAAGTGGATGCACGGATCCAGACTCAGAGGAAAATGTTAATAGAGTTCAGAGGGAGCGGGCGGCAGAATCTTTAGCGAGTAAACAGCATTTCTTCCAGAAGAAAGCATATCTGTTTGCTTCAAGCTCAGAGTTTTACCGACTGCATCTCTGCCTGGTTCGATGTGTTTACTTATTCATCAAGGTGGACGGGGCCAGCTAGTTTCTTAGACTCCAGCAGTTACCCTGTTCCTGCTGTTGGACAAAAGGGGCAGACCCCATTAAAAATGCATGGGAACAGGCACGGCCGCAAGAGCTCCGTCAAATATTCATGCACCAACGCTGCATGTTAGGTTGTGGGCATGCAGAGCTGATGCTACGCTCTCAGCAAAGAGAGGATTGAAGTTATTTTTTTTTTTTAAGATTATTTTTTTGGGCTTTTCCGCCTTTAATGTTGACAGGACAGCTAGGCGAGAAAGGGGAGAGAGAGGGGGAAGACATGCAGGAAATACTCACAGGTCGGAGTCAAACCCTGGACCTCTGCGTCGAGGCATAAACCTCTCAGTATATGTGCACCTGCTCTACCAACTGAGCCAACCCGGCCACGAGGGGATTGAAGTTGATGCAGCATTTTGTATTTGTTGCGAAAAGTTCTTCAAAAAGAAGTGGTTTTGCAAGTTTTAGCCAATTCACTACAAATCATTTACACTTTTCTTTGTATTGAGCATGAGCAGATAGGTTTAAAGGAACAAAAACAAAATCATTTTTCAAAGGTAATGACGAGCAAAGGGCATCTTTCAGCAAAATGGAAGTACAAAGTACAAAAATAAACTTAGCAAAGTTTCACAAAAGAAACCGATTCTCCCTAAACATCCCACAGGTTGGAAATAAACCAGATTAAGGTGGTTTAAAAAATGGCAAACAGGTCTCATTTAAAGAAGTACGCAAGTCTCTAGGGGAATCTGATCTTTTCCAATGTAAAATGTTAAAGAATGTCTTTAAGCCAGTCATTAAAAGGGAGGAGTACTTTAATTTATGTTTTCTTTCAGTGAAAACCAGTTAGCAGATTCTTGAAACTTGCTTGAGTGAAGTCAGCATTATATAAGTTACATTCTTCTTAGCAGTGTAGAAGAAAGCAATATAATAACTGTATAGGTAATACAGTGCAGACCTTTCTGCAAATCAATTGTCACCTAATCACACAACAATAATGTAACATTGACAAAAATCAATGTAGATTGACGTTAGTTGCGACTACACAACTCTCATTTTTTTCTGCCATGGAAATGAATTGAAATCAGTGAATAGACACCAATGGTGGTCAGAAAAATAAAACAAAAATCAAAACCTGATGGTGTGGAATCAAAAATGGCAATCAAAAAGACTACATGATTTATAGTTAAGGAGCTTAAAGTTGCAAACACATTGGTATGGTCCTTTAAGCAATCTGTGGTGTCTGAGTGTGACAATGGATGGCCAGCTGTCCTTCCCTGTCAACATCGCTCGATGGTGTTTTAAGCCTCCAACGTCTCCTTCCAGGCAGCGCTGCGACCATTGACTTTGAGGCACCTAACCCTAACCTTAACCCTAACCATTGCCTAATCCTAGTGCCTTCCAGGCAGCACTGCCTGGATGGAGACGTTGGGGGGCTTAAAACACCGATAAACGTCAACATCGCTGCAACAACTCAAACCTGCAGCTTCATGCTCCACATCAGGAGAATATGTCCATTTCTCAACCAGAAGGCAACAGACTACAGGTTTTGGTCCAATCTCTTGTCATCTCGCAACTACACTACTGCAACTCCCTCCTGGTTGGTCTGCTTGCATGTGTCATCTGACCTCAGCAGCTCATCCAGAATGCAGCAGAATGAAGTTCTCCCACTCTACACCGCTCCTCCGCACCCTGCAGGCTACAGGTGGCGGCTCGAAATCGACTCAAGTCACTGTGTTTAATTTAATTTGTTTCATTAAATATTTAAACAGTCCCTCCAGGATTTCGCGGCTTTTTTGAGATTGTTGCAGCCCAAAATGCCTGATTTTGCGGGAGCTTTTGTAAAAAATTGCAATACAAGTTGCAATGTCTTTTGTATTTTTGTTGCAATGAAGTTGCGAGAGACAATAAAAATTGTAACAAAAACATTTTTTGGGTATACTTCTTTAAAAATAAAAAGGAAACTTGTTTCAGGGAGAATAAAACTACTCTGGGCTGAGTTTTCCTAGGAACCTTACCAAAAAGGCTCAGGATGCTGCAAACGTTGGTATAATATGAAAATGGCTGGTGGATTTAAGACAAAAAATAATAATTTATTGAATTAATCAAATTTGAACATATCTGTCAGTGGCTTGTTGATCTTTACATTGTTAGTTAATTTCCTATCCTGGCCTGGGACACACATTCATATGGTTTGATGAAGTACTTATTGGGGTGGCCTCTAGCCCACCCAGTAAGAGCGTTCGCCCCATGTAGGCTGCAGAGTCCTGCAGCGACACGGGTTCAAATCCGACCTGCTGCCCTTTGCTGCGTGTCATCCGCCATCTCTCTCCCCCTTTCATGCCTATCAACTGTCTCTATGTAATAAAGGGAAAAGCCCCAAAAAATAATCTTTGAAAAAAAAAAAAAAAAGTACTTATTGGACTTTAACTTATCATTGCACTTACAATAACGAGCGTAGCTGGCGACGTACGTGTGTTACGTCAACTCGTTCTCACTCCCGCTTGGTCAGTGGCCCTCAGAATCACATACTGACGCAAAGTCTGGCACGTGGGACTGCTATGCTTGATTGAAGTTGCAGGAAACTCTGGGTATTGGTCAAAATTGCGAGTCGCACAGAATTCACGGTGATTGGTTGAATTCACGTGAATTGTTGCGAGCTTGATTAGTATCATCATTTTAGTATTTTTAGATGCACTCCCATACAAATTTCATTTCTAATTCAATTTGAATTCAATTTTATTTATATTGTGAAATTCTAACAATAGTTAATCTCAGGACACTTTACAGATAGAGTAGGTCTAGACCACACTCTTTAATTTACAGAGACCCAGCATATTACCACAAGAGCAAGCATTTGGTGCGACAGCGGCGAGGAAAAACTTCCTTTTAATTTTTGGGTGGTATCTTCATGGTTTTATACACTTATATAGTAAGTCGTTTTGGATAAAAGCATCAGCTAAATTAATGTAATGCCATGTAATGAATGATGAAAGGAGTATTTCCTTTCTCATCAACACTGTTAATGTACAGCGATAGAAAGTTCAGTAAAGAGACAGAAGCTATAACTAATTAATTAAAGTTTTTTTCTTTGGCAGCAATGATTTCTTTTGTAGTCGAGGGAAGACAATAAAATCACAGCGGGTAGGCGGTGATGCAAGTTTGAGATCTAACATTTGATAGCAGTGAAAAAACAGCAATTAAACAACTGACATGAAACAAACGATCAGCTGTAGAGACCTGATTTGTAAATTACATCATATTGGTGGCAAATTGCAACAAGTTCTTAAAGCCCGAGACACACAGAGCCAATAATCGGCCGTTGGACAGTCTGGCGAGGTCAGTGACTCGAGTCTGTTCAGTGTGTTCTGTGCCGTCGTCCGTCTGAGGGGCCGTCGTCCTTCATTTTGGCCGATTTGACATGTATAATCGGCGGGGTGGGCACTGCCAGCAGTCGGACTCAAATGACCCATCTGATTGGTAGAGTGCTAACCCCGAAACGGGGAACGGAATGAGCGTGACTAGAGTCTCTCAAAATCTGACGAAAATCTTTTAAACTGACCTTTGTCGATCTGATCTTCAGCAACTGCATGGTCTATTTCTCGCTTAAAATGTTTTCAGAAACACGTTTCAGTTAACTATTTTAGTACAATAGAGCTCAACAGTCCCGCCCCTCCTCTGAGAGACCTTGGGTTCCGGAAGTAAATTTCCCATTCATTTCTCCCATTGACGTCTGGGAAAATCCGTATATAAAGAGTTTTAGACCATGCCTTAGGCTAACCAGATGCGACGTGACTCATAAGCATACAACGTATCATTTTGAGTAAAAGAACGAACAGAAAATCCCCAAAAAGTCAAAGGTACAAGACTGTGTACCTATCGTCATCTCAGAGCGAAGGAACTACTCATCCCATAAACCACCGCGCACTACTGAACAAAGGAAGCTAACGTTAGTTTAGCTAACAGCTAATTTGGCTAACCGCTAGCTGAAACAGAATGTAATAACTTTAAAAGACCCTCAAAATAAACCTGAAAATAACCGTTAACATATATAACGGCTGTTACGTCAGCTGTAGACTGCTTTACCCAGTGTTAAGTTTGAGTTAACGTTATTTTAGACTGAATTAAGCTGTCAGCTAGCCGTTAGCCGAATTAGCTGTTAGCTAAACTAACGTTAGCTTACCGGCAGAGGCTAACGTAAGAAGCATGACACACAGATCGTGATTCGTGCAGTGTCGTAAATCCTCGTGACGGATCGTGCAGGCAGCAGAAATCGGGTACTGACACCCCCCCCCCCCCTCCTCACCAGCATGAGTTCCACCAATCAGAGTCATCACTGTGGGATTGTGGGATTGTTCAGGATTGTGGGTAATGGAGTACTTATCCAAGACATCGCGGATAAAAGACATTTATCTCTAAACAAGGTTAGTGCCCCATGATTTTTGGCGTCTATATGAGCATATACAATCGCTTAGTGATGTAGGCAAGCTGGTTTTAAGTCTACCATCGACGGTTGCAATTTTATGGCTTATACCGCAAATGTCAATGGAGAAATTGCATTGTATTTTTACTTCCGGAACCCGCTGTGGGCGGGACTGTTGAGCTCTATATGAGATCGTATTCTGAACAAGCCGCCATGACAGTCTGTCTTTGAATTTCCAGAGAAACCAGACCCACGTGACGCGTTCGTCCAATCAGCTGCCAGTTTTCATTTTTGGGCAACAATACAGATTAGCGCCGCCTGCTGTTATGGAGACGTATTTCGTCTCGTCGCTTTGGTGTGTTCCAAGGCACTTTTTTTGACCAACTCGGGGAGACTGATCAGTCCAACTGCCTTTTCTGCCGAGGGTCGGCCGTCTGGTCAGCGTGTCTGTAGATTAACACGTTCTTTTCACCACTATTTATAGCATAACTATTGCCAAAAGTGATGACCATGTTCCTCTGTTAGCAACTGTGCTTCTCCACCAAAACTGTGTTAAAGAGTCTTTAAAGCTATAATGCTTAGTTTGAGGAATTCTAAGTTATGACAACACTGTTGGGGCATCCACATGACACAAGCACTCGGTGATCATGCACCACCCCCACCCCTCGCAGTTAGTAGCGTTTATCCCGTCAAATCAAGGAGGAGACGGAGGATTAAAAAAGGTAAGGTAATTATCTGGTAATTTTTGTCCTCTTTGGCTCTAAAGCTAAATGACATGAAAATGGTGACGTAAAACCAAGGCTGTAATCAAGTCCACCTTTGTCGAGTCCAAGACAAGTCTAAAACCAGGACTAGTTGAGACTAAGTCAAGAATAAGTCCAAAAAGGTTCAAGTCCAAGTCAAGACCGAGTCCACATGAGAGACAGTCAATACCAAGACAGAAAAAAAAGAATCCTCTTCAAGACCACTCACTTACCTGTTTATAATTTATGTGATGAGAGAGACAGTATCTTCTACTTTAAGATGATAATTTTGCTTTAATATTTGTAATAATCAAAAAGACACACTAGGATCAAATTAGGCTATATTATTTACTTAAAATGTAAATGTTCCCATTCTTGAACTTACTATTTGTCCTGAAGGATTCATAGTACAAAGTGCTTGCTGACATTGTGTCTGTGGCCAAAATGAAAATGATTGATACCTGATGATTGAGGTATATGATGCAGCCAGGCGTATACCAGGCGACCAATCTTGATGCCTGTTCTAGATGGATTCTGAATCAAACTAATACCTGTTTTCTGAACGAGCGTGCTTCATCAATGGTTTTGTTTTGAAGGAGGAAGTTACTTACAAAGTCATATAGTGCTGGACTCGGTCAAGACCAACTAGAAAATTTGGCGAGTCCGAGACAAGTCCAAATACCAAGAATCCGAGACAAGTCCAAATACCAAGAGTCCAAATACCAAGTGTTGAAGACGAGTCCAAGACAACAGAAAAGTGTCTTGAGTCCGGACTCAAGTACTACAGCCCTGGTTCAAGGTTGATCCAATGGAATGTAGCTGAGCAGAATGTACTTACAGCTTGTTTATTTTCCTTCCAGGTTTATGATTGCTTACAATAATAATTTGCAATATTGTCCTGCTTATTTTGGAGCTCCCATCAGTGAATTAAATAACTCAGCATAGATTCAATGAAGTTTTTCCATGTGTTGTTCTAAACACCAACGTGTCTGCAATATCCTTTCTGGGAAAATGCCTTGCAGGTTATGATTTGGTGCAAACAGAAGAAGTGGGTAGCTTATTTATTTGTTATTGGAGGATTTATTCACTACAGGAGCATTTTCTTCAAATGTGACTTAACTAATGGCTAAAACTGCAGATGAAAGATCTCACCATGTTTCTCTCATGATTTTCCACTTTCTTCTGTAACCACTCAAAATCATAGTGTAAATGTTGCCTTGAGAAGTGAAGCATGCAGTCTGTGAAGTTGTTGGATTGATGAATCCATTCAGCCTCTTGTAGGTAACTCTGATAGATAGATAGATAGACACTATTGATCAAATCATCCTAGAAATTAAATATTGATCATTCGTCTGGAAAGTGTTTACACCAGTGATTTGAAGTTACTGGAAGCAGAGGTTGTTAAGCTAAAATGAATTATTTTTACATAATTATAGAATATTTCAAAGATACAATTTGCAGCAACTTTGACTTGTTTTATTAACTGCTAACAAACTGCAACAACATTAAAACATCCGCTCCTAAACTTGAAGCAAAACACGCATAGTGGAGTTTAGACAGGAAGAGAAGTGTTTCAAGATAAATCATTTAATCTCCTGAAAAACATAACACTGATTGCAACGTTGTTTTTATGCTTCAAAAACACTCTTTGCTTTGATCATTTATCAGTCAGCACAACACTGCTGACAATATATTAAATGTAAGTGATGCAGAGAGGGTCCAGGCTTCAACATTAGAGCAGAAATATGGTTTGTCTATCACAATATGAGATTAAGGGCCCTATTTTAACGATCTGAAACGCAAGTAGCTTTGTGGGTGATCTCTGCTATTATACTGCCGGGATAAATTACTCTTGCGCCCCGGCAAATCTAAAATGGGTTGGTCTGAAGTAGCTACATCACTCATAGGTGTGGTTTGGGCGTAACGTGCAATAAACCAATCAGAGCGTTATCTCACATTCCCTTTAAAAGCAGGCGCGCTTGTTCCATGACGGATTGCTATTATATTGGCGGATTTGCTAGGCGCACGCCAGGAGCGATTCACAGCCGAGGAGCCCGACGTTTGCTATTGATTTTTCTTTTTCTCAAAATGTAAATAAAGAAATGTCACAAAAACATACTTTCCGATGTTTTGGGCTCACTCTCACTGAATCATGAGGTTATGAATGCATGGTGATATTTTTGCAACGTAGTCTAACATTAGACCGAGATACCTCACTATAGATGATGCAGCTCTTCTGTCTCTCCTCTCCCGTGCTGCTGCTGGGACATTTGGGTTAAGTGGCATCGGCACATGCAGTTCAACATCACATCTCCTTAAGTCCTCTAATATTT
The DNA here is from genome assembly GCF_008315115.2 of Sander lucioperca. Taxonomy (NCBI): domain Eukaryota; kingdom Metazoa; phylum Chordata; class Actinopteri; order Perciformes; family Percidae; genus Sander; species Sander lucioperca. Next base: position 19,785,648 of record NC_050179.1, read on the forward strand.
CCTCATTTATGTCATCAACACATCCATGGTTCATGGAGATGTTGTGTAAAACAAAGTCATATTGTTCCTTGTATTTATGTATGGTTTGCAAAAATGGGAACTGCTGGGTCTGTGAGATGAGAGAAGCAAAGTGTATCCGCGGTGTGCACACTCTACATTACGGCCAAGCACGCGCCCTTAAAATAACATCTGAATAACGCACCACTGACTTTAGACTAGGTTTTTCCTGGTCTGTGGCGGAACTGTTTTCTGAAACTGCAAAATAGCACTAGGGAACGTTTGCGCCAGAACACGCCTCCTCTTTTTGCTGAACCGCCCTGGGAGCGCAAGTTCATTCCCTAATTTATCGACGTGAGTCTGTGGAGGGAAAAGTCCGCTGTGCGTCGGGTACAAAATAGGAATGATATATGCGTCGGTGTACAAAGTCAATTGCGCTGGGTGCAAGATAGGGCCCTAAATAGTTTGTTTTTAACAGTGGTGGAATTTTTTCAGATCCTTATTCAGATCCTTTGTAAAGTACTACACTGTGAAAATACTCCAATACTAAGTAAAAGTCCTGCATTCAAAACCTTACTCAAGTAAAAGTATGTAAGTATTTTCAGCAAAATGTACTTAAATTAAAACTCTCATATACTCATGGTTTTACTATTACAATATGATGTTTTTGATTAATGTTACTGCTGCATTAATGTGTATGTTGTATTTTTCAGCTGACCCAAGAGGCTTTTTAAAAGACAAATTTAGTGGAGTAAAAAGTACAGTATTTCCCTCTGAGATGTAGTAGAGTAGTAAGTAGAAAGTAGCATGACATGTGTCACTCTGTCTATTTGAGGCAGCCTGTCTGATTATTATGTAGTGTTCAGGATCGGCGGTGGCCCATGATGACTAACTCACTCGGCTTTTTTTCCCCAGGTTTGTGTGACGTCAAAGCCCAACTGAATGGTGGAGAAATCACAGATTTGGGTGAGAAGCAGTTGAAAGGAGGTGGGTGGTGTGGTGTTTGATGAAGGCAGTCATTTTGAGAAACATGGTCACCTTGGAAACGTTAATAGCCTTTGGTAACATTTTCTTCTTGTGTTGATTTATGCAGGGAAACATACTCAGCGAGGTGCCCTAAACGACCAGCAACTAGAGGCAGGTGCTTTGCTCAAAGGCATGTGAGAACATTTCAAAGCTGACAAAGAAACAGAGATAGAAAAGAGTTGTTTCTGTGTTTCAGTTTGTCACAATTCTCTCTGCTGTTTCACACACAGGTTTCAGATCCATTAAGTTTTACTGATGCTGGCTTCACTTGGCGTGCTCTGACAGACAGTAAAAGGAAGTTTATATGTTGGAGACCTACTGCATGTGAGTGTTAGTCAGCGTGGACTGAGCCCAGCAGTGGAAGAACTACTCAAATCCTTTACTTAAAAGAAAGAATTCCTGTATCTGTATTTCAATGTAAAAAATAAAAGTACTGATAGTGAAATACCCTGTCAGTGTGTTAGATTAATACCACATTAATAAAGTGTAAAGAAATACTGAAAATACCCAAAACTGGAGATAAAAATGACTCCAAAGATATTGGAGGCATGAGAGTGAAGAATGTTGTTTGTACAGCTCAGATTTTAATTTAAAAAGAAAAGAAAAGGAAATACATAAGGAAAAAACATGGGCAGAGGGAAGAAAAGACAAAAACAACGAGGCAGGACATGAAAAGATAAAGGATGATGGAAGAGAAGGAAGAACATAAGGGAATCCAATTAAAAAGAAAAATGTTTAGGGATTTTTGTTTATCTCATGTCAAATCAAAGTTTAACTACAGCCAGTGTTGGGGAGTAACGGAATACATGTACCGGCGTTACGTATTATACAAATTATGAGTAACTGTATTCCGTTACAGTTACAATTTAAATAGTTGGTATTTAGAATACAGTTACATTGTTGAAATCAATGGATTACATGACGATACTTCTCTGTTTCACGAGTTTATTCACTCTCGCAACTCCATGCATTTCCCAGAAGCCCCAATATGAAAACGAAAAAATTAGCTATTTGCGAGATCACTGATAGAGGTAGAGATGGAGCCAGAACTGGCACAACAGAGCCAGGGCAGGAATGCGTTTCTATCTTGGAAATTCAAACAGCATTTTACATTAAAGACAGAACAGGGAGAACGAAATATAACTGTGCAGTGCAACCTCTGCTTGCCAGCAACCAACCTCCTTTCAGCGTCCAAATGACTCCACCTCCAGCATCTTAAAGTAAGTTATTTTTTTAATTTGTCTGCTGTAGTTTTACTGGCTTTGCTATTTAATAGTTGATGTGCGACTTTACATTCTCCTATGTGCTGATTTACTATCCCCAGAGCCATTGAAAGACTGACTAACCCCATTTGACATGTTAGCTAACTTTAGCTAAAATTAGCTCGTGGTAGTTTAGACTGCGGTTACATTTTTGTAGTATGCAGTTCGGGACTACAAATACAAAAATCTATCTGCTTGTTCAGATACACATTCAGCCAGTTGGAACAGAAGAATACAACAGAATAGGCCTGTTTAGTAAGCTGTACGTGATGGCCGCATTCCTACACTTATAAAAATGCAATTCAATGTGGAAGTAATCCAAGTATTCAGAATACATTACTCAGATTGAGTAACGTAACGGAATACGTTACAAATTACATTTTTGGGCATGTATTCTGTATTCTGTAACGGAATACGTTTTGAAAGCATCCTTCCCAACACTGACTACAGCTAATATGGTTCACTTTTAAAAATTTTCACATTTATGCAAAAAGTCAGATAAGCAAACATGTATTTGCACTTGGTGTATGTTGTGGCCTGTTAGTAGCCGGTACAACCGTAAGGCTAAGGCAGTTATTAAATCCCCTAATCATAATCATTTTACTAGTACTACTTGTGCAGTGACAACATGTATTTTCCCAGTTGGGCTGTTGATTTAAATCAGCACCCTTCTACTTTCAGCTCTAATTCTGGGAACATAACTTCCTGCATTTCCCTTTGCATTTCCAAAGGATTGACATGGTTCTGATCTACCTGGGTGGAAATGTGTGTGTGAAGCACTCTGACTCATTAATCATTCATCGGGCAGAGGAGCGTCTGCTGAGAGCTGATTCTTGGCATTTAAACGGGAGGGAGACTACAGTAAACACATTTTCGGAGTGCTGCTCTGTGGTCCACATATAATCAATTCTCCTGTTATTGCGTTTCACTTGTTGTGGGCAATAGGGTGAAGGGATATGATATCATCCACTGACTTGCCAATAATAAAATTCTATCAGCGAGAAAGCACCGGGAGTGGGGGGGGGGGGGGGGTACCGGGAAGTGTCAACCTAGTCTGAACCACATTTACAATAACAAACAGCCCTCCTGTGAGAAGTCAACAATGCCCCAAGGTGAGACGCTTGCTATTTGTCACTCTGGACGCATGACAATGTGTGTTGGATAAATGCAAAATATGTGCTATCCGCCCACGGGTTGAACTGAGATTTCACATCTGAAATGAAACTGCCTGAGAAATACAGAAGTCATTACATATTCTCAAAGCACATCACTTTCTCTCAGCTCTACAGGAACAGGGGAAACCCATGTCGAAGGAGACAGCAGTGAAAAGGGTGCAGTCTCTTTGCCACTAGTTTGGGAGGTGCATGTGTGGTAAACAAAGAGATTTACTGTAGAGATGCAATGGAATATGGGGGGGGGATGTTGGTCTCCATGGCGACAAGTGTGTAATGGAAACATCAGTGGCATTGAGACGCCCAGAATCTTTGTGACTCTGAAACGATCGCTGTAAAATCATCCCACAGCTCAGCTCTGCAAGGAGAGCTGAGAGGGGGAAGGAGAGATGTCACAAAGCTCTGACGCTAAAATTCTCCCAATTTTTGTTTCTTCCACGAGACGATGGTCCAGATATATGATAATTAAGGAACGCAGAGCACAATTCACACTACAGCTGGACATGACCCAATTCAGATTTTCTTTCCCCACTTATGAGGGTGTTAGAGAAAGGGAGGATTTGAGACAACATGCGAACAGCATGACGATAAAGAAAGCCGCATCGTCGTCTACGTGTGACATGTAGTTGAACGTTTGGATGAGAACATTTTACAAGTCCAGTCAAAAGAAAATGCCTCTCTCTTGATGTACAGTATGTGCAAACAATTAAAGCTTCACATGGAAGAAACAGTACTTTCACTAAAACTGAGTGGGTTTGGCCATCACTTCTATTGGGATAACGTACTCACCATAGTAACTACTAAGATCTGAGAAATAGTAATTGGACTGCATTTATAAAGTGAATTTCTAGTCTTAGCGACCACTCAAAGCACTTTACACACTACAGGCACCATTCACACACTTGTGGCCGAGACTGCCATACAAGGTGCCACCTGCTCATCAGATAAACATTCATGCACATTCACACACCGATAGAAATAGCCAATGGGAGCAATTCGGGGTAAACAGTCATGACCAGTCGAATGACGAACGCTGTGCAACCAGTAACCAGTAACATAGCTCAAGCGCGTCGTTCGTCGTTCGACTGGTCGTGACTGTTTTCCCAAGATGGCGCCCGCCTGTATAGTGAACGGTACTGTCTTTATAAACTACCTTTTTAATAAACTGTCTGTACACTTACAAAGTTCTCAATGCTTCGGTTTACATAGGGACCCTCATTATGCTACCGTGGAAGTGTGGTGCTATTTTGAGCCTTGTTAGTGGTATAGAAATAGCGATTTTTTTTTTTACTTTATCCTTGCTCTTAGCTACGGAGACGTAGCTAACGTTATGAATGGACGCTGTTCTGACTTGGGTGCCTGGGTCTGATATGGTCTGTTTCCCGATGCTTCATTAAACTGCCGTTAGCGTCGTTAGCACCCGGCACTGGAGTTAAGTGCTGGCCGGGTTCGGATCACTGTAGCTAATGATAGTGGCTTGCTGCTAGCTGGCTGGGAGCTAATGGTAACTATATGTCCCGGGGCTGTTGTCAGCTGTCATACTGACTGATGTCTCTCTGCGCTGGGGGAGTGAGGCAGACTGACCGGGGTGTGCTAGCTGGCTAAATTAGCATTAGATTTGTTGTCTATCTATACAGCTAACGTTAACTTTACTGGTGAACTTATTCGTGTGTTAGCCCAGTGCTGTTATCTGTGGTCAAAATAATCATACTACAAATAACTTGAGCGTGTTGAACGATGTTGTAACCTCATTATGTTAACGTTACCCACCAAGCATTAGCATTAACATTAGCTACTTGTGAACCAGCACATTGTAGTAACGTTAAGCTGGATCGATATTGAAATGTATCAATAAATAAGGTCTCTGCTGTATTACTGTGTTGCAAAGTTGCATGTAATTCATCACAAAATAATGCTGGGTGGCAAGAAAAAGCAGTATTACGGTTACGAGTATTTCTTTCTGTGACATTGTATGGTTTACAATTACTCTCAAACGTATCATCTGGGTGGCTGCCTGTGTTTTGACGTAAGTTAGAGGAACCAGAGGGGTCAAATGTTATAAAACGCCACTTACAGGCAACTAAAGGAAATGTCCCGTGTCGAAAATAAAATAACAGATTTCTCTGGGTTTGAAATTTAGAGGAAACATTTGGGATAGTGTAAGAACACAACTCAAAAAATATATATAACATAGGTGTGGTCGTTTTTAGACATTTTAATGCAGAAATATTACATACTTTAAAGCCTTGGATGAATTGAAGCCGCCTTTCCTGGTGGAGGAACACAGTTTTTCTTTTTTTTTTTTTTTTTTTTTTTAAATATGTCTAGAATAAGACTATGCATAGTTTAAATCAAAATTAAAAAAATATGTAATAAGAGAAAGTAACAACTTCAGACAACTACAAAATCAGACCAATGAAGAATTTTAAATAGAATAAAGACAGCGTAAAATCCAGAAGAGAAACTAATAAAATCCAGTCGACTTCAACTACAAAAAGGAATAAAATATTGACTACAAAATCAGACCAATGAAGAATTTCAAACAGAATAGACAAAATAAAATTCAGACGAGAAATTAATACAATCCAGTTAAATTTCATACCCTGTCAGACGTCTTTTTAGTGATATTTGCATGTTCCTAGATCTTGGCAATTATCTTGTTAAGCACCACGTTATTATTACCTAAGGTACTTAATTTTACCTTAATAATCTATGTTGTGTTATATTTGTCCACAATACTTTTGTCTGCACTTCAGAGATCATGTTTGTTTCACTCTGTTATTCTTCCATTTTCCACTTGACATACAGTCATAATTTTGGTTATCACCAACTTAGGTGTAAATTTGGAAGCAGTGGAAGCGTGGAGGCTTTTCTTACCCTCTGAACGCTTCGTGACATTTCTGTCAGCTCATATTGATGTCAGATATTTATTAGATACAAGCAGAGACGTAAACAGTGATCCAAAAAATCAGATAGGAGTCAGAAATTTGGAGACGAGCCCGAAACCCCATGTTGTGAATGTAGCCCGAGAGTGCAGAGCAACAAAATCATCATTACTCAGGTGCCTGCCAAGAGTGTACCAGAGAAGCTGCTACTATAAGATGAACATAATAGGATACTAATAAATCCCCTGGAGATCACCGGGAGTTCAAAATGATGTTTCCCAGAATGCTCATCAATCAGACGAGCGAGAGGCTGACTTGCTCTTGGAAGGCGTTCTGTTTCAGCACAGCTTCTATTTGTCTCGTGAACAACCCACACTCGTGTTTTTCTCTAATATCTTAGTTTGATGTAAATTTGATGACTAATGCTACATTCTTTTAGAGCTTCACTGTTACTCAAACTGGCAGCACTTTCTGTCTTGTGCTGGTGTGGACGAGAAGTTTAGGTTTGTATATTCACTGGTGTTCTTGTACTTCTTTAGTGGGTTACTTTAATGCAACTTTGAACCATATGAGCGCCGTGGCTGGATGGCAATGTGGGTTGATCAGTTAGGCCACCACTCAGGTCCAGACTGAAATATCTCAACAACAATGAGAGGGACTGATATGAAATTTTGTGCAGACATTTATGTCCCCCAGAAGATGAATCCAACTTTGGTGATCCACTGACTTCCCCATGAGGTTGACATTTTTGGTTTTGAGTGACTGTTGAATGGATTGCCATGACATTTGGTACACATATGAATGTCAACCTCAAGAGGAATGGTAATAACTTTAATGATCCCTTAACTTTTCCTCTAGCGCCACCATCTTGATGAAAAAAATTGCAGTCTGGCCCAATCTAATGACATTCCCATCAGCCTCAGTTCGTTTTACTATACTATATATTTTTTGCACATTCTGCACACAATCCATTCAGCCTCTTTTTTCTTATGTTAAACAGCTATTTTGAATATATTTGTTTCTGTATTTATTGTTTATTTCATATTAATGTTCAATATGTTTGTTTGTTTGTTTATGTATGCACCACCTGATTCTGATTTTTGTGCTAATTAGATAATGTTAGCATGCTAACACACTCATCTAAGATGGTGAACATGGTAAACATTATTCCTGCTGAACTTTAGCATTTTAGCATTGTCTTTGTGAACATGTTAGCATGCAGACGTTAGCTTTTAGCCAGCAAAGCAAAGCAACGCTGTGCCTTAGTTTTATCCTTATTTAGTCACTTTTGTAACTGTTTGAGAAGTTTATCAAGTTTATGCACAGAAAATCTTTAACATCCACTTACTGGCTTTGTCTGGGGCTTTCAAACACATCTCGCCGTTTCCTCAGCAGGTAGAGTTTTCTCACTTGTCAGTCAGTTGACTTAAACCTAAAAAAAAGAAAAGGAAAATCTGTTTTTATCCAAGAGGATAAAATAAAATTTGATTGTTTCCACTTTGGTCCTCAAAGACAAAAATAACTTGACATGATAAACTAAGCACATTGAATAGCTGGATAATGTAAAACGTCAGCAATTAATTGATAAAGTATCAGCATTGAGGTGGTATTCAATTATCCGGATTGTACTGTATTAACACTGCACCAACCTATTAAATGGAGCTCTTTGAAACGTTCCATTATCTGTGAGTTAATACATGATTAGCTGCTGTAAGCCTTCCTGCTGCAGAAACCAAATGTCATTTATGCCATTAAAAAATGTAATCTATATTAAAAAGGCACTTTTCTGGATGGAACTTTGTTTTTTGTGTTCTTAAAAGGATTAGTTGAGGACAGTGCTCAGTCTCACAGTTTCATCCTTCTAAGTGGAGATATGGATGTGCTGGGAAAAACAAAACATTTTTGGTTTTGTTTGTTGAATTTCTCTCTTGGCTGAGAGCAGCAGCAGCTCTCTCCGTGACTGTTTTTATTTACCTAGAAGAAGCTGTTTTGATGAGAAGAGAATAGGAAACCGAAAAAAAAAACCTCCACACAAACCTCAGCTTCATCAATTAAGATTTTTAAGCCATCTGAAGTCACTCTCATTTCCAATCTTAGGACGGCATGCCTGCCTGGAAGAATAATGAGAGGCTGACTCTGCCAGAGGTTTACTCCGACTACCAGCATAACAATTCACTGCAGGAAGTGTAAACAATCTTTCCCTCTGCTCTTCAGATCAATTCTAATTTTGTTCCTGAAGTCAATATGCTTCTCATATCCCTTTTTTTCATCAGCCACCGTATTTATCGGACCTTTGCGTGCATGCAGAAGTTTAAATCAAATCTCATTTTCTGACTGAGATCATATCATCATATACGATGTACATTGTTTCATAAAAGTGTTTTTTTCCACTTATATTGTCAGATTGGAGCTGACACCTTTTTTGTTGTGATAATCTTGTCTGGTCCACTGGGAGACTGTGGCCCAGCACGTAGAGCAGCACTATTCAGAAGGTCGGTGGTTTGATCCCTGGCTGTAGAGCGCCTTTCCATCCACCTGTTTTTATGCGCATTTTCAATTTGTGCATATAAAAAACCTTAGTAGCAATGGCAGAAATTCAAAAAGAATCCCTCAAAATATCACAAAAAAGTTTTTACACACTGAGGTGAAAAAGTCATTATTTCGACAACACAAAATATGCAACAAAGTGCAACGTAAACCGACTTAGTAAATAAATCATGACATACAGGAAGCATATGACATTAACATCCACAGAAGAGATAAAACCATCAGGCATTATCACAATATATATTATGTTCTGCACTGAATTGGATAGACCTACAACCAATCACAGCAATGGAGACGTCACAGAAGCTGCAAGTCAAAGGCAGAGGCTTTGACAGAGCAAAGGCAGAGGCAGTTTCCGTGTCATGCGGACGGGTGTGGCAATGTGTATACATAAGTGATCACGGTTCTCTGTTCCTCTTTTAACATTAATGCGCTGTCGATATCTTCTATAATAATTCTCCAGCGGCAGCCATCTTTGTTGTAAACGAAATCAACCCAAGCGCTCTTTGATGACATGGTTGATTACGTTACTGTTGATCTTCTGTCCATCATGGTATAAAGCCCGCCCTGACAATTTGATTGGTCCGAACAGCTCTGGTTCAAGTCCTCAAACTTAGCGGGGCTAAGTTTGGCTGGCATCCAGGCTAGTATGTAGCTGCCTGCTGGGACACTTTAAACACAGCAGCAGCTCATACTTTGCATCATCTTACAAACGAGATGTTGAACAAAGCTTACAAAAAAATAAAAAATAAACTATTACTAAACCTACAGGTCCTGTCAGTTTAATATGTAATCTATTTAGTAATAGTATGCATTCCTGCTGAAGCTGACAAAGGAAAACTATCTTCTGCTGTAATGTGGTTATTTGAAACTACTGTTTTACTTTTTTTGTTGTTTTTTTTGTTTAGTTATGCACTGGAGTGGTAGGAAATCTCAGCATATTCAGTCCACTTTCAAAGGCTGCTGGGAGGAATGTCATCACCACAGACTGCCCCACCTACTCACAGAAACAATAGTTTGCCCAAATGAAACTATGGTGTCAGGTAAAGTCACTGACAGAAAATTGTCTCCTAAATCTGCTTGAAACTCTGGAATGGAAACCAAATTATCTCCAAAAAGTGAGCACTCAATCTACAGAAAGCTTCACATTTGACCTTTGTCCTCCCTCATCCCTTTGGTATAAAAAACTGGCTGGGAAACTAAACATGCATGACGCTGTGTGCAGTTTACTGACAGCTATAGCTGTGAACCAATTCAAAGACTGTATCAAGGCCGCACCTCTTGAAGAACAGTTTTCTTCATGGAACTTGAAGGCTGAGGGAAACAGCTTCAAAGATGGCAAAACTAAAGGTGCATTCAGGCGCAACTCATACACTTGTAAGGTCAAACATTTCCAAATCTATCAGCAGGAAGTGGCCCTGAAGCAGTAGAGGTTGTGATGGTTTACTGCAACACATGATGGACAATAGTTTACAGGTTAGGAATAAATACTGTTCAGTATATTGATTTAAATCATTTCAGCAATGTGTTTAGGTTGAAGTGCTCACTATTGGCTTCAATACAAGCAGCAGCAATAGCAGAGATGAGAGAAAATACAGAGCTGGCTACCAAGTTAGCAATTAGCTCACCAGCTACAGTAGCTTACCAACTAGCCCTATGAGGAGCCACTGTGTCACCAAGCTTTTAGAACTTACATTTTTCGCATGGACGAGCAACTGTCACTTGGTGCTTATCACACTGCAGTCTGGGTCTGTCCGAGGTTTCTTCCTAAAAGGGAGTTTTTCCTCGCCACTGTCGCACTTACGCATTCATGCATGCTCTTGGGGGAATCACTGGAATTGTTGGGTCCTTGTAAATTATAGAGTGTGGTCTAGACCTACTCTATCTGTAAAGTGTCCTGAGATAATTCCTGTTATGATTTGACACTATAAATAAAATTTAATTGAATTGAATTGTAGCTACATCACAAATGAAGAGCAAGCATGGACATCACCCATGTTTTACTGAACAGTATTCCAGTGGAAAACAAAAGGATGGCGACATTGTACCATAACCACAGTAGGACCAACACTGCTGCAGCACAGAACAACTGCCAGGTAAAAATGAAAAAGAATAAAACTGAAGTTGAGAGCTCACTAGCAGGCCAGCAGGAGTCTGTGATGAAATCCTCTCTGGGATTTGCAAAACAAGGTAAAAGCGAGCTCTGAATGTCAAACGCTTATCTGATCCAATCACTGACGGGCTTCAGTTTGTGTCAAAGTAGAGGAGCATATCCCTGCTAATTAGTAAAATAATCCCTGATCTGAATCGCCGTCGTAAGCGCAGCACAGAGCATGTGTTGGGAATTTAACTTGTGTGCTCTTCACAGTTCACCAGGTTGCTGATATAAATGCATGATTGATAAACTCCCATCTGATCGTCCTTATGGCTCCAAATTGATGACACACTTAGTGATTACTGAACTGTTAAGTGGCTGATTGGGTTACTGCTCATTATGTACTGTAATATTATTGCTTATTATTTATTTAGATGAATTTGTGTTAGTGCAATTTGACTCTTACATTGTTTTGTGGCGATTCTTTTCTGGCAGCTATGTGCGTCTTCTTGAATTAGATTAAGATTACAATGATTAATATCCATATATATATATATATATATATATATATATATTATTAGTAGTAATAGTATTGTAGTATTACTGATAATTATTAGCAGTAGCAGTGATGCAATGCAAGTACTTTTTTCAAGTAATTGTATGTTACTTTAGTACTTTCCTACTACTTACTACTTCTATAATTCTACTTGACGATTTCATAGCAAAATATTGTACTTTTTACTGCAGCTACTTCTTTATTTGACAGCTATAGTCACTAATTATATTACAGATTTAGATTTGACATACAAAATATAAAATATGATGCATTGTTATTGATTCAATTTCCCTTAATTAAGTAGTTACATTAACTTTATAATGACCAGCTTCAATATTAAGATGCTGCTTCAACAGTAATGCAACATTAATAATAATCCAATATTGTAATTTAATACTGTCAGGAGCAATTCGGCATGAATGAGTACTTTTACTTTTGTAGCTAATACTTCTGTACTAGTATCATTTTAACACAGTATTAATGAATACATGTTTTTACATTTTTATTTTGTAACTTAACCTCTTTGTCAGCCGCCTAAAATTAAAACAAAAAGACTGTTTGTATTTTTTAACCCTGTGCAATAATTTATATTAGTGTTGGACTGCTAAGTTTAGCTTTCAAGTTAACGAGACACCATATTTTAAGGTTTCCATTGCATTCACTGAAAAATAAATAAATTGAAGACGTAATCTTGAAATGATGACATCTGGATCTAGTAATTGTTTAAAGTCAAAACAAAGTCATAATTATGAGCTCCAGATGTCATTATTACAAGGTAAGGTCTCCAAATTTTTTATCTTTGGTCAATGCAATGCGATTCCATACTCTGCTGTTTATTGTAACTGAATTCATTTTACAACAATTTGTTATTTTGGGGAATCACCAAAAATACACAAGCCCAATATATCTATACAATTATTACATCACATGCTCATATTCATGTAACTTTTCCAATCAAGTTTTACAAAGTGCAAGTGTCTGAAGGTGAACAGTGGGTGGTAAAAGGTTTAATAAAACAGAATATTTCTTCTACAACTGACTAACAAGTATTATTGTGGTATTAGTAGATTGCAAGTTGCAAGTGATACTAAGATCCTGACTACAACACACGATTTAGACTATATGGGCCTGAAAATGACAATAATGACAAATATATTTGTATGCCTATATCAGGAGCTCAGTAGGTTTTTTTTCTGGGATTTCATACAAATCCAATAATTAATACAAAAAAAGTCTCTCTAACCCCTCTGCTACTACTTAAAACGTAAAACAGCTTTTCTCTATCTAAACCAATATTCCATTAGTTATGCTATTAAAGCTCTGACATCCTGTTTCAACAGCTCCACAGTCTGGAAGCAAGATGCTCTAAACCACCATTTAACTCTGACTTTAAACATAGCAAATTTTCAGAATAATAATAAAGTAAATCTCTTCAACAGTCACTTGAGCTGCTGAACATTTGACTATCTCCTCCTCAGTCAGCTGGATGGTACGTTTCTCTGATGTTGGTACTGGTCCACTCGTCCTATTCCAGCACTACATGACTTTGTCATAATTACTTTTGCCAACAGAGGTGAGAGCGTATATTTAAATCATTAGACATGGACACCCACCTCTTCTCATATCTGATGTTATCATATATTATCGTTTGATATCGTCTAAGTTTAACCTTCAATGTGGAGGAGGATCACACCATGGGAATGAACCCATTCAACATTTTTCCAAACATCAGTAATAACAATTATGATACTATAATAACTGAAGATTATCATTTTTTTCATAATATTCCAAAATTATAAGTAGATTTATTTTCGGGACCAGATTAGTGCTGTCAAGTGCAAACCCAAATAGCTTTTTCTGTCTGTTAAGCAGCTTAGCCTTATGACATCTCTGTTAAAGGATGCAGTTGCTGTTTTGTAGAAATGAAGTTTTTCTCCTAAAGTTATAAATCAGCACAAAACATCACAGACAGTTTAAACCACTCTGCTCTAGCTCCTCACTGGGTTTAAACAGTCAAATATGTTTTAGGCCTTTAAAAAACAGGATAAATGTTGTTTTACAGGAAGCGGAAAGCAATCAAAAAATGTATAGCTTCTACCCATCAGGTTGGCTACATCTGTGCCAGCACCAAACAATTCAGCCACAACACAAAAACAATCAATAAGAGATGATAGCGAGCATAGTTTGTAACCTGTTCTCTGATAGAGAACCTAAAGACATGTCTGATTGCACAGTGAGGTTCCCAGTTATGAAAGCAGGATGTATTGTGGGCTGTGAAGGCCTTATGATTGGCCCCATTTGCCTTTGTCAGAGTGAGAACATGCAGCAAAGTGATTTTAGTTTCATGCTTTAACAAGGTTTAGGTGTCCTCTAAATGAAAAACTCAGAGAGGATAACACTGTTCCTCTCTAAAGATTCAAACACCTTCAACACCACTGTCTCTTTTCTATTCTGGGTGACATTAATATGCAATAGAAAACCATCAGAAACCATCAGAAATATTTGTCATAATCACTGAGCAAGACTGCTGAGATAAACACACACTGATCAGATCAAAGCAGAATTCATTTTGCCTGCTAAATGAAATGCATTGTGATGTGTTTATTGTGCTGTGTGTCTGTCACATCTTTGTCTTTTGAGCACTTCTATCTCTAAACCATTGCTTTTGTCTTTCCCTTTGACACAAATTGTTGAACTGTCCTTGAGCAAAAATCCCCTAACAATTCTGCAAACTTTGAGGAGGCTCATTACAGCCGAGATGTACTTCAGAAGAAAAAAAAGATGATGATGAAAGAAGAAAAATGTGTCTCTATGGACTAAAACATCCACAAAGAATGTGACTTATATTGAGCCAAAATGTAAGAATGGACTTGGTTCTTAAAATGCCACAAAAAGCTCTGAAAAAGAGTAACACTGCTGCAAAAATTCAACCTTCAACTGTGAGGATGGTACCCTGACCGGTGCTATTTGATGAAAGCCTTAATGTGATTCATGCCTTCAGATGTGTATTTACAGAAGTATGAGGTTTTCCTTTGGGAACAGGCCGTTCAGCAGTAAGGCTCATTTATGCTCCTTTTTGTAAGAAAATAGATACGTCCATTTTAAACAACGTATCCCGCCCACATACTTCCTTATCAGTGGCATGGATGTTAAGCAACGCTGTACATCCACTAGAGGGGGCTTCAACAAATCGGTCTCACACGGACCTCCACTTTTCCTTCGCTACAGCCCAATTCACATTTAATTCTTGTCCAATTTCCTCCAAGCTGTTCTGTAGTAACTGTTTGTCCCTGTGTCCTGGCAAAGTAAAGTAAGTGTAGATGTTTACATTTTCTAACTTGCCCAGCTCCGCCATTTTTTAAATTTCTTCATTGTGTCCTATGGTCGTATCTCATTTGAACTATTGGCTACACTGCACCCACAATTTCCGTCGGTACTGCTCCGTTCTGTTCGTATCCATAATTTATCAGAAAACATGCACAAATACCGACAAAATGATTGCAGAGTACAGACAGAAGGTCAGTATATGTTTATAACTGTGAGCATAAACAAGCCTGTAGGCGATTTCAGAGGGGATGAGGGGGGGTCGCCATCCCTCTTGTAAACAAAATACCAAAATGTGTCCCTCTTGTTAACCTGCCATCCCTGTCCATCCACCCAAGGTCCCTAATAGGCGGACGCGTACGGACAGCATCCCATCCGTATCCAGACAGATAACCGATAACTTAATGAGAATTATTACATTTTGACGAAATGTTTCTATTTTAACGGCACAGCATTTCTAGCTGCCCAGGAAACTCACAGACCAAATGCATGCTTTGTAAATCATCTCACGTGATGCCACTCAGTCAATCAAATCTGTGCATTGGAGTCAGTGATTGAGAACAAAGATGAGAGACGAGACAAGAGGCAACAGCTGGAGAAATAAGTGAGTCAGAGAAAAGTAATTTCGCATGGCGTGCTCTTAAAAGAGAAAAGTAGACAGTGAAAACAGAGCTTTTAATCAAGAAGGGACACACTTGGCTTACATGTTCATTCTTCCCACCGTTAGTTCAAAACCTGTATGTCTGATATCAGCAGGCGATTTGAGGGTGGATGAGGCGGGATGGTGGGCTGTCCCACATTACAAATTAACAAACCGCCTACTGCCGGTCGGTGAGGTCGTGCTCTGCCCAATGAGCTATACAGCACCAGCAGTTTTTGGGCATGGAAAAGAGAAATGGAGAGGATGTGCTCACTCCGCCCGCCTGTCTTTTGATCAGAGGCCAGGTAATATCAGACAATCTCCATTAATCCTACCATCTCCATCCCCTTTTAGTTCCTGTTCTCTTCCAGGCCTCCCCTTACCAGGTTGTTATCAGTCTGGGGGATAATTAAGCCTTGTGGGACTGCTGTAGTCTTTCCTCTTCTAAGTCGTCAACCGTTAGAGGGAGGCAGATCAAACGCCTTTGAAACGCGAGAGAAAATGAAAAGCTCATCTACCAGAGACAACAGACGTATTGTTGGAGATGTTTTTGACTCTCATCTTGCACTTAAAGATACAAGTTCACTTAAACTCTGGGCAGAGTTTGAAATCCTGGCCTTCAAAACAAATGCACAACTAACAGGAAGACACATTAGAGTTTGATGCTGAAAAACATTTAAACAATAGACTTTTGTCCTTAAGTGATTAGTTGATTAGTCCATTACTTCATCACAGAAAATTAATCAAGAACAATTTTGATAATTGATTAATTGTTGAAAATGCTAAAGGGTGGCCACTTAAATGTGAGGATTTGCTGCTTATCCTTTTATTTTATATCGCTTTGATTTGAACATTTTAAGGTTTTAAACTGTCAGACAGACAACACAAGCAGTTTTAAAAGACATCACATGGCTCTGGGAACTTGTGTCAGCCATTTTTCATTATTTTTATGACAGTTAACAGACCAAACAGTTCAGAAATCATTAAGTCAAGTAGAAGTTGTTGCAGCCATTCTTCATTCAGTATCTTCAAAATGTAGTTGATCCCATAAATCAGAGATTAGATTCACAGCATCAGACACAAACTAGAAGAATGAGCTGGAATCCACAAATTTCAGCTGACAAAGAAATAGTAGTACTATAATCCTTTTTTGGCGGGATTAAGAATGGAAATGTCATAGCGACAGAAAAAAATGTGCGACAAGTGCGGATGAGATTGACACAGCTATACAGGTTGTTGTGTGAAATGTTTAACTAGTTGCCCCGAAAACAGTTCATAACATGAATACAATGCCAGGCTGAATAAATTAAGTGAAAATAAAGTTCAGTCTGATTATCAGGCTAAACAAATTCTATGAAAAGACCAAAACCAACAATGTGTTAGTTCATCTCACCCTTTCCAACTTTCCTACCCCGTCTGTGTCACTCACCATCAATTAAAACAACGTATTTTTCCCTCTCAGGATCAATTCAAGTTTAGTGTTGTTAAAATTAAAGGCAGGAAAGTTTATCAAAAAGAATTACCTGTGATTTTTTTTTCCTGCTCAGAAACACAGTTTGGAATCGTGAACACATGCTGTCCTGATCCAGACCAGGAGCAGCTGTTTAGATGAATCTTTAATGCACACGTAGGCCTATGTTGGGGTCTCTCCACAGAAGAACAGTATACCAAACCATGGGAAACTTTTTAATTGTTAAAGTTGCTGTCATTTAGAAAAAGGTGAGTTCTTCTGAATAATTAATGTTATGAACACAACATAAGTGCTTTGTCTTTTCCAAGAAACTCTGAGATGCTGTGCTCAAGCTGCAGACATCTCTTTAACCTCCCTTTTGGGAAGTGATAAATGAGCAAAAGTTACTTTGTTTTAACATTGACTTCTTTTACACTGAGTTTGATCAGAATCACACGTAAAGCAAAAGAAAGTCCAAAAGAGGTTCCATCAACCAGAATGAATAAATGCATCTCTGCTGCTCTAATGCATGAATTACCATTTCAACAACAAGTGTATTCATAGATTTAGCATTCAATTACAACTGAGAATGACTGATAAGAGGCGCTACTGTGGTTCTGGCGACAGGAGTTATATTTGTGCCAACAAATAAAATGTGTGATCACAACTAATTTGACAACAATGTGAGAAAATGCTTCACAATCTCAACACTGTTAAAAACAGTCCTGGAAAACAAACTTTGACAATCTTAAAGTCTTACCTGCCTGCTGATGTGGTCAGGTTGTTGTCAGGGTTTCTTCTGTTCGCTCGCTGAACTGGCATAGATCCTTAATCACACACAAACAAGAGTCGGCCTGAAAATAAAAAGAAACAAAAAGAAACACATCTAAGGTGACGCATTTTGTTTTATAACTCAAAAGACTGTAATGCATTTTCACCCACACATCCTCTAATGAACTGTCTGGCCACTTGGACAGAAGACTCCATGTTCAGTCAGCATTAAACATCAGACTCTCATAAACAGAGCATTGTGCTGCATTACATCTGTACAAGGGTTTAAGAACACTGAGGCACTCAGGAGGGAAACAAGTTTAAAAAGCCTTTATTAGATTTCTTGGCTAAATCATTAAAACAAGGCAACACGTTGAGGCCTTCATCAAGGCAAGTATAAAATGTTTGCGTTTGAATTGTATCTTATAGCCCATTGGCCAGTAGTCACATGGTCAGTAGGTAAAGAGTCACATGATTGTTGTGGACAGGTATAGGTTGTGTCATATGACAGACCATATTCAGCAGTAAATGTATCAGCAATTGTCAAACACAATATAAAGACAAAAATAGCAATAAACGAGGAAAGAAAAAAAGAGCAAAACATACATACCAAACATTTAAACCTCTAAGGCCAAAGTTTAGACAGAAAAAACAGCCTCATCATCAATCATCTCCAAAAGGGTTGTCTTGTACTTTCTATCATCTAAAAAGAAACATGCACATTCTTATATGTGCACTCAAGTGTGTACAAATGTTCTAGTATAGTGTTCCTTACAACTATTACTTAAATACATTTTATATTTTAGATACTGAAAAATTGCACCGCCAGCCCAATAACACCAGGCCACTACATATATTTGTAAGTTTTCATCTTTGAATCTTTATCCTTTAAAATTAAAATTTAAAATTATTAAATTAATTAGATTTTCTCTAATTAAAATTAGAGAAAATCTAAAAATAAAGAGGAAATATGTCACTCAGGAAGTGTTGACACCAAGCAACTTGTGGCAAATCTAAAACTGATTTGTCAAATGCAGCATCTGTTCACGACACCGAAGCCACGCTTGGCTTTTTCACTCGAATTAGCTGTTCGCGCTTAGTACAAGATGCTAAATTGCAGGAGTGAGAGAGAGAGAGTCTGGTTCTTGTGAGGCTGAAGCCTTGATAAAAAAAAGTATTCTGGTGGGAGCAGATGGCCATGTAGACTTTGCTTGCTTGATAAAAAGTAGGCAGTCCACCCACACCACCTTCCAAAATGTTCACACTTTATCTAGTTATGTAGTTTTTTCAGAATTGACCTTTGCATGTTTCATACTTGTTGTTTGTGTTTTGTTACTGATGCCAGATAATGCCAGTAAATTTGTTGATATTAAAATGACTCCTGAATCATAAAACTCAAAGAACATAATTTGCCAGGAGGTTTACTAACAAACAAATTTGATCAGTACTCAATGTGCAACTCTGTCTCCTTAAAAATAACCAATTTGTTTTTGCATAATTGTTGCCTGTGGGTTGTTTAATGGCAATGTTTGTGTAACATTTTACAGAACAAAAGCTGTAGGGAGCTGGTCGAGGTGGATGCTGGGTGTGCAAAGCACCCAAAAGGACACAAAAGGCCAAGGATCAGATCCTGAGACTGGTTTGTGGTTGGGTTTGGGCAACACACTTTGGTTAAGGAAAAGGAATGTGGTTAAG
This sequence comes from Sander lucioperca, assembly GCF_008315115.2. Classification (NCBI taxonomy): domain Eukaryota; kingdom Metazoa; phylum Chordata; class Actinopteri; order Perciformes; family Percidae; genus Sander; species Sander lucioperca. The sequence continues at coordinate 19,805,068 of NC_050179.1, forward strand.
TACTGAAAAAGTAAACACACCCTGCCTCATGCTTCAAGTTCAGTTTTGACATTTTTAATTTTAAAGAGCAACTTAACATTGATTGACAATCTTGTTTTTGCTGACTTCAAGGGGTTTAACTTCTCAGCTGCAGTGATGTGGAAGTGTACTTCAGGGTGTGTCAGTACACCGTGACATTACTGTTGTGTGTACTTCTGACCACACCCAACCAAGTGCGTTGAATGCCTAAACATAACCACGAAAACATTACTCGTGGGGCGCCCTGGTGGCCGAGGGGTTAATGAACTGCAGCATCCCTGGTTCGATATGTCGCGCCATATCTCTCGCCCCTCATTTCCTGTAATATTGTAACTGTCAACTTACTAAGAAAGGTATTAAAAAAGTAACTGTTAATCGTACTTTAGTTGTTTAATTAGATAGAAAAATAAATAATAGGATGTCTGAACATTTTGCAGATGTGTTTAGTATGAACATGTTGTAACTTTGTTCATGTAAAACATTTTCTTACAATGTTGTTATAACATTATTAAGTTTCTCTCAAATTGCAAATGTTGCACATTAATAGTATATAAAGATGCAATGATCCAGCTTTTTCTCTCCTGATACTGATTATGATGCCTCAAATCTGGTTTATTTGTAGAAACCAAGTACCAAATTCAAAATCTGTACACCTCACTGTGTAGAAGTCTTTGGAATCATTTATATTTCGAGTAACATTAGGACAGAGATATCTGTGGTGCTATAAAATGAGTTGGGAGCAACTGTGACTAAATTTCTGTAACTGATAGCAGAAACATTTAATTGTGAAATGACATTGACAAAGAAACTTTATTTAATGTGCATTGGTCATGTTATTGCCAATACCTGATCCCATTTAGTAAGGTTAGTAGGTTAGGTAATTAGTGCCAATATCGATCAGTCATATCAGATCTGTGCAGCCTTTGTAGTAATAAACATCATTTCTAGGATATCACAGTTTGAAAACACACAGGCACATATCTAAAAACACAAAACAAATCGTGACTCATGTTTGCATTTCAGATGTTGCACCCACAAGAGGATTTGCGCCCCCAAATTTGAGCGAGTAATATGGCTTCTTTTACTCACAATAAATGGCCTATAGAGAGAAAACAGTGAGAACAGATTTTAGGATTGCATGCCCCAGTTTATTTGTTTGTCCCTGCATGCTGTGCTCGCTCGATAGTTTGGATATTAACAAGATGACACGGATTTGTAAGCATACATGCTGCACACAAGTTGTTAAATGTGTTCAATAGCTGTATTGCTTTCCCCTCACATTGTTTCTGCCTGTTTATTGATCCTTCAGTGTGAGCTATTTCACCCAGCTGCGGTACTGAAACTTTAATATAATGTCTTGAATTTAAAGATAGGCGATTGTGATTTTTGAGTCCAAGGCAGCTTAGCAAGAAAAATGTCAGTAAATTGAATCTAAAAACACATCAAGGACACTTTCTCTTCCCACAAAGCACATAAATGAGGTCAATCCAGGTAAAAGCCATTTTCCTTTATTGATTCCCCATGTCTAATCTATACCAATCACAACAGAGGGGATGCAAGTAAAGACAAGCAGACAAATCAATGACAAGGATTTCTTACAGGGATGTGGAGAAATGGGCTAAAGACAAGATATGAGGGAGAAGACCCTGATATTTTGTAAATTCAATCAAACTCAACTCAAACTGTGTTGAGGACCTTTTGTGGGCCAGCCAACAAAGACAAAACTATCCTCTGAAGTTGTCCTTTACGGAGAGAGAGAGAGAGTGATGGAGGTGCTCGCTGACGGTAAATCTAGCCCAAGATAAATGTAATTTCTAATTTTAAAGGGTCCATTAATTCTTGTCCAGCATCTCTGCCAGTACTAGTTTTGATGGGGGTCATGAGGAGAGCTAGCATTAATAACAACTGCCATATTACAACTGGATGTGGCTGGCGACAGCGTCCCGTTTGACAGTGTCCTCTTGGAAATAACATATGATGCCATTAGGTGCCATTATAGGTCAAACCCCACACAAACACAGTCGCTCTGACGAGGAGCGACAGTAAATCACTCTAATCCAGCCATGAGATGAAGGCAGGTTATTCCCACATCGCTGAGAGGACGGGGATTTGGGTTACAAGCTGAGCTGAGTTTACCAGCTTGAGTCATGATGAAAGCTGTGATAGAGCTCAGCTGTCACTCAGGAGGGCTGAGCCACAAATCTCTGATCACCTGCCTTCTACACCTCTGAAAAAACCACGGACTCAGTCAGCGTGGACGTAAAGGGATACCCAGGGAAAAGATCCAGCTCTTGTGCCAATGTGGGTTTTCCAGATGCACACGTTTTACCTCCACTGTGTTACAAAACCAGAAACAAAATACAGCGTAAAATCTGACAAGCAGCCAAGGCTTATTTGTGCAGGATTATCTTTTCCTTTTTCTCTGCTCTCGTACAGATCGGGATCATCATCAGCTGATGCTGTTACCCTCATGGTCCCTCAAGCAGAGATTTCGCTCATCTCCCTTCTCATCCTCTTCCAACCCTCAGCTCCACTGAGCCCAGCTGTCAATACTGAGACACTAAATGCTGCTCAGACTGTCAGAGAGAAGCCACAGCATGCCTTTCACATTTCACACAATCCCACTATACAGCCTGTATCAGCACACACTAGAATTGAGTGTATTAAAGGGGTGTATTGGTGAGAAGAGAGACAAATTAAACAAGACCCAAACTCTGCAGAAGTTGTTTGCTTCTCCTCACAGGAGACAGGAAGATACAACAGTGAAATGTACACCCAGAGAGAGATGCTGAGCGAGCTTACCTGCCCACGTCGCAGACACACAAACAGATCTGTGGCTTTCTGCTGCCGCTCCACAACACTCCACTCACCTAAATCACTTCCATGACTCACACAGAGGGAAGATAACCGGCTCCCAGGAAAAGTGGAGTGAACACTCGTCGCGAAGGCAGGCAGGGCACTCACTGCAGCACTGATATCTCTCATCCTCGTCCCTCCTCCTCTGTCTCTTCCTTTCCTTTGATCTCTCGCTCTCTCTCTCTCTCTCTCTTCTCTATCTAGTGGTGCCCCCCTTTCTCTCCATCTCTGCCACCCCCTCACTCTCCACCACAAGGTGTCACAGAGTGTATCTGCAGCCTCTTATTGGCTCTATTCCTCTCTTTAACCCCCCTACTCTTCCCACCATATCTCACACACACACACACAGCTTCTGAAACATTTTTCTCCACAGCGATTGGTAATGCGTGCAGAGGTTAGAATGTAGGTGGGATTTGAACTTTTCTCTCAATACTTTAAATTTAAAGTATGACCCTCTCTCATATCTCAAATATATTTTTTGTCTATTATTTCTATAACATAAATACCTGCTGATTTTTTTAATGTACTGTATTTATAGTTAAAGACATTTATTTAAAAAAAAAAAATGCAAAAATGTGAAATTACTACACTATATGATACAGATATAAAGAAATATAAGTTAAAAAAGCAGAACACCAAACAGCCCTTACTGAGAAGATCCGAGAATTGTAAATATTGAGTGGATGTAGCCTTTAATGATCTGTTCAAACTGGGTCTGTGCCGAAAGAGGGCCAGGAGTCAAGTTGCCAATTTGCAATTATAATTAGCCTTCAAGCCCCTTAAAATGTAGATTACATATATTCTCCAAGCTGCCATTTCCTCATGTGATATTCGTTTTAATTCGGCATGAAAAACAGAGATGTGCTCGAGTTAAAGGCGTGAAATGCTCTCGGTGTGGTCATGTTTGGGTATCTGAAAATGTGCTGCAGCTGTTTTAGAATGTAAGGTCCTAATAAATCATTCAGATCACACCGTGTAACACCACGCATCAACACAGAGTCCCTGCTGTTACAATACTCCTGTAAGCATTAGCCAAATTCAAGTGCAGCAGCTTTGATATGGACAGGAATGCTGGAACATCTGTCCTGCTCTTATTGGGAACTACAGTGTGTTGTAATCAGGAATCAATTGTCCTCCTTGTTAGTTTTTATTTCTGGTTGTTTGACGCTCTGTCCACTGGTCTGTTTATTAGCCTCAAGAAAATCTAATTAAAAATTGGTTGAGATTTGGTGCGAGATTTCTCTGGTGGAGATCCAGAGTTTGGTATGGAATTTGTAGCATTACATGATCTTTATTTTTTTAGTCATGAGATGTATTTATGCACTGGAGGGAAGGTTCAACATCAGAATCTGACTGGGCTTTATTGCCAAGTACGTTTTTTACACATACAAGGAATTTGTCATGGTGTTGTTGGTGCATGTCACACATGCTCTAAATATAAGAAGGATAAAAAGAATATAAACAATATAAGTATAAACATATACACACAGTATGTATTAATAAAGATAAAAAATAAATGTAAAATAAATAATAAAATAAGTTAAACAGTAGTAAAAAGGAACGCTACAGCAGAGTAGGTACAGTGGCATGTAGAACCAGAGGTGGGGTGTGGCGGGTCAGGCTGGGTACCGGGCCTTGTTGATAAGGCTAGTGGCGGAGGGGAAAAAACTGTTTATGTGGCGTGTGGTTGAGTTCCTGATAGACCTCAGCCTCCTGCCAGAGGGGAGTGGCTCAAAGAGTTTGTGGCCGGGGTGGGAGGGGCTTCAGAGTCCTGGTGGCGTATAGGTCCTGGAGCAGCGACAGATTGCAGCCAAACATGTGTAGCTTAATTGGTCTTTATTATGTATGTACTGTATGTAATGTACTATTTATCCTGAAAATAAAACATGGAGGACAGATATCAGATATCAAACAAACATTTTCAGTCTCGGCGGAAGCTGGCCCTTTATAAATATTGTAGTAAAACTGTTATTGTACAATTCTTTTTTACTTCTAGCAGCTTTCGTCTATATTTTAAAGATTAATATTGATCATTTTCCTTAAAGCACAGTTAATTCCAGGGATGAATGAGGTATTTTAACCATCATGTTTACTACATGTTTTTCTAAAGAATACCCGTTTTTTTTTTATTTTTTCCAGCCACTTGTTTCTATTAATTTCCAGTATTCAGAATAATCACCTAAAGACACTGGCCCATTGCTGCATGTCTTCCACCCTATGTGTCTCTCTCCCCACTTACCCATTTCTCTAGCTGCCATTACAAAAGGTGATAAAAGCCCAAAATAATCTTAAATAAAAAAGAGCTTGACATTATAGATTTTTCAAGACTCAGTTTAAGTTAAGCTGTTTTCTTGCTGCTAGCTCAGACTATTTGAACATTCCCTTTTGTGATGCACTCAAGGGCACGCTGCCAGCTAATATTTGATTCACCTGCAGCAATGCAATGCTTGATAGTGTGAGAAAATCAAACCTAGAAGATACAAAGAAATTGTAAAAGCTGTAAAATATCAACTCAAATCTCAGATGTCAGAGAAAAAACATCCCACCCTGCAACCACAACACAATTACCATGCAATAATGTGCAGCTTCGACAAAAAAAGCTGATAAATGTTTACTGAGATGGATTAGGTATCTAAAGCACATTTAGGTCACTGCTAGTTGATTACCATACTGTTGTGAAATGAGCTGAAACCTGGCAGTGATAAAAACAATGAACAAAGGTATGGTACAGAAAAATGTCAGCAGTAATGTATTCAATTGTAGTGAATTCAATTTGTAGTTGATGTGCAAAACCAATTTATGGCCTGTTAACACATTATTAAACTGTAATTCATAACTGTGATTTGACATTAGTCATAAACTTTAGATTGTCACTTTAGTTTGTATTGTTTTTGTTTTCATTATATTACAATATGTTTCATACGAGCTTTAATGCTCCGGTATGTTTCTGAAGTGAAATAAAAATGTTAAAGTGCTATAACTCTTATGACCCCCTTAATGCAATAAATTTATTTTCATTATTATTATTATTATTCTGCTATCTTGTCCAGTGTCCTATGCCTGTTGATGATCTGCTTTGCGTATATAAGGTTGTATCTGCATTTCTATTAACAATGTAGTATTATCATATTTCTTTATATATTTTATATTATATACAGTATGTCCTATGAATTTGTGCTGCATGGTTCACGTGTTTAGTGTGTGATTTTCCCATTTTACTTACTTACTAACTACTAACTATTTCTATTAACATTTTAAGATTAAACATATTGGTTGTTGACATTTAATGCTAATCATACTTAATTGCATGACTACTAAATGGTGGATGTTGTTATTATATTCACTGATTTACTGCTTCCTGTTATTCTGCATATGTACACTATCAGGAGCATAATCATTTTGTTGCTATTGTTGTCATTTGAGCATCTTACTGTCTTGTGTTTATATTTCTTTACCTGTCACTTCATTGGTTGAAAATGTGTGGCACACTGGCACATTTATGGATATGTTAATTAAATTGTGTTGTCCTCATGAATAAATAAAATGAAATGACTTAAATGAGCAACATAACGGTGAGATACTTTGGGGCAAGTTACAGAGTGAAAAATAACTAGAAACTATTACCAATACTAAGTAAGCTGTACCATTGAGGTTCATAATAATAATAATAAATATTACAGGGATGGTTTCTAGGCCCAGAAACTCTTCCAGGTAACACAACAGTAACAGAAAAGGAAGAGTCGGATAAATGATTAGGAGTCATCTTCTGTGGACACATGATGAATATCCACAGCAGATGTATGACTGAATCTCCTGTCCAAAGCTGGATGAGGGGGGAAAGCTGGGCCTCAGACCCACTGAGGTTCACTGCTTGTAAATACGTTGTTGGTAAATGTATTTTAGCCACCTAAAAAAAAGTTCACTTTAAGTGTACATTATATTTAGAATAAATAATTCAAAGCCTGTGGTTGCATGCCAGCCTTTTTTTTTTAAACAAATGTGTAGAAAAAAAAACTTGTAGTTGTAAGAAAAAAATAAAGAACGTTAAAATGTCTGTAAAAATTCAAATTAACAGAGGTTACACAAAGATACAGAAGCTACTTTTTCTACAAAAGAAAAAATACTTTCTCTGCTAATTTTTCTTGTAATTATGTAGGCCTAAATATTTTTGCAATATATATATATATATTGTGTAGAAGCCAGGACTGGCAGAGCAGAGGGCAGTGTCAGGGAACACAGTAAAAGTATTTAAATGAAATAAGCTGGTTTGGCCATGGAGATGGGATATAGTTAGCATGACTGCAGTCGTTAGTTGCATTGGTGGTCAGTTTAGTGTCAGTGTAACATTAGTCTATATCCTTGACGTTCCACTTCCGGGATTGCTCCGGTGCCGCAGGAAATTCCACCGGATGCAAAGTGTCCCAGTTTTAGTTCCGTGCGGCACGTATAAATCGCACAAATCCACAATATCCTCCTCTCTGAGTTTTCGTTCTGAGATGTGATTTTGTAGAAACACAACCCAGACGCATCAATGCCTCGATATTCTCCACACGCCTGATTTAAGCCATTATTTACTGTATTTTGTCTTGGGAACTTAGCTGTTGATTCTAATTTCAAATAACTTCTCTTGGGAACGACTTCATTAAGCGAAAATTTCCCGTCAGCTTCTCTGAGCAGCAAATAACCTGGAACCATTAGCAGCCATGATGATGAGTGACAGTCAGCTGACTATTGATACACCAAGGAAATGCAATTATACATCAGAGGACTGGTGTGTACTTTAGATATGCAGGTGTGCTTTGGAGACAAGCTAAGCTAATTCATGAATAGATGAATAAATCAATTAAAAATTGATGAGGCGACGCAAAGTCCTGCTCAAAGACATCCACGGGTGACTGGTCTCTTGGCGTTGCGCTGCATGACCTTCTTCTCTCTGAAATATGAATATGGATTTCCTGCCTGAGAAATCAGCGGTAAATGTGTCAGAACAAATCTTAATTAACTGTTTTAAAAGTTCAAGTTGCTCTGAGAGCATTTTGAGGTCGACAGATGACACTTTGACAATCGCAAATACAGGAGATGGGAAGGAGGGTCAGGATGGAGAAAGAGATTGAATTGCTTTCGCAGTTCCACAGCCTCGTCTTATCCAGCTGATAACTGATGCAAATTACTATTTCCTCCATCTGGAACTCATTAAAAATAAGATCCTATCATATTTAGCTGCCAAACAAAGTTTAGACCATGACTATAACTTGGTGCATGGCAAACCTTGCAGACAGATATAGAATGAGTAACAGTCACAGTTACAAACACACATGACAAAGTCCAATCGAATGTTTTTGTCTGATTTATGACATCGCTGAGTGATTTTGAGTTTTCAAAGACACTTTGTTCACAGTTTGCTCTCTTTCTTACATATATAAAATAGCCAGTGATGGAAAACAACTGAGTACATTTATAAAGGTCTCATATTATGCTCATTTTCAGGTTCCAATGGCACTGCAGCAGCACTTTCTACCTAAATATAGTAAAGTTATGACATCACAACTGTACGGAAGTCCTGACGGCTCATTTTAAGGTACAGTTTCTGAATACGGACTGGGTGCATTATTTTTAGCACCTCGATCTACTTTATAATAAAAAAAGACAAGGAAATCTCACTTTTACAATATGGGACTATAAAGTACTTTTACTTGAGCATTTCCATGTTATGCTACTTTTTACTCCTTTACATTTATCTGACAGCTGGAGTTACTTTTCAGTTAGGCATATAAGATTAGATGAGTGGCTCCCAAACGGTTTGGCTTGTATCTGGTTGTAGTTCCTTGTCATATTTCAGATGTCTACAGTTTAAATCGTTAGCAGCTCCACCAAAGAGATATTTCCCATTTAAATGTCTGGTTTCATTTTAATAAACAGTTTGAGGCACCCGAGAGGTAAAACTCTCCAAAACTTAATTTAAAAAAATCAAAGATTAGATTAGAATGTTTAAAAAAAATTAATATAGATTTGTGTAGCAGAACTTTTCTTCAATCTAACCACTCAGACTTATCTTGTGATCTTTGGAGGGGGCCCAACCTGGGAACCACTGACCAAACTATAAAATAGTTAAAATTAGCTCAACCTTGCCTAGCTACAACAGTAAATGTGCTGCTTACACATTATTGCATCAGTATTAACAATCTACTAATGTAAGATAAAGTAATATATCAGTTACAAAGGCCTATTTTGTAAAAAAATAGCATTTTCACTTTTAATATTTTAAGTACATTTAGCAGATAATACTTATGTACTTAAGTAGATTTTAAATGCAGGACTTTTACTTTGTGGCACTAGTTAAGTAAAGAGTACATCTTCCACCTCTGAAAATAGCATTAATTCCAGATGCAATGAATGATTAATACGAGACCTTGAGGTATGCAATGAGAGCGATGATTGTACGAGGTGAAAAAAGTCAATACTTTCCCTCATCTCCTCCATACATCATGAGATTTCCAATCAGAGAGGGAACATAGTGGATCATAGCAGCAGTTGAGATTTTGCCTTTCCGGCAGCTGGCAGCACTTTACATCCCCACCATGGTCGAACCTGAGCTCAATCCATTAGCTTGTCAGAAACTTTGAATTGGAATTGATTCCCCTCGCCGTAATTTTTCATCTGTCCCGATTATTTATTGTTGTGAAAATAGAGTAGGAGCTTTTGTGTGTTTGGTTTGATTTTTGGGTGCAGAATTAGAATTCAGACAACGGTGTGAATGGCCCCTGAAACACTGGATACAAATCTGTCTAGAGCAACAGCTGGGGGGTAAGTCAGCCAGTTAAAATCCATTATATCAGTGATTCACAGTGTTATTACATTTATTTGGTCATTTTTCATTGTTGTAGTTGTCCAAGCTAACAAAGGATGTGACAACTGAGTTTTTAAGGCAACATGTTTTTGAGACATATTATATACACTACCGGTCCAAAGTTTGGGGTCACTTAGAAATTTCCATTCCAATCCATTACAGACAGAATACCAGCTGAGATCAGTTGCATTGTTTTTTTTAACTAGGGCAGCAGTTTTCAGATTACATTATGTGCTTACATAATTGCAAAAGGGTTCTCCAATGTTTTCTCAGTTAGCCTTTTAAAATTATATCAGATTAGTAAACAGAATGTGCCTTTGGAACATTGGATGAATGATTGCTGATAATGGGCAATGTAGATATTGCATTAAAGATCAGCCACTTCTTTCTACAACAGTCGAGAACCCTTTTACAATTATGTAAACACATAATGTAATCTGAAAACTGCTGCCCTGATTAAAATAACAATGCAACTGATCTCAGTTGGTATTCTGTCTATAATGGAGTGGAATGGAAATTTCTAAGTGACCCCAAACTTTTGACCGGTAGTGTATATGGAGGAGACCTTTGGTTCTTTATGTGGGTGACAGGTGAATGACAAGGAATATAATACAGCGCTGATTATGAAATCAACAAAAATAGGTCCAACTAAACCAAAACAGTACTTGCTTATCAGCTGGCAAAGTGGTTACTCCTGTGTACTACTGTTTACTTTATCTATGTTTTTGAAATATTTAATCTGCAATAGTATATTCATACTATATATTCATATATATATATATATATATATCATTAACTGATATTCAAAAATCATGAATAATTCCATTTTGATTAAAAGTGCCGATACAGCCCTGTACCGTATTTTCAAGATCCCAATTGTTTCAGTGTTATTTTTATCACCGGTAATGGATAACTGTCCTCCCAGTTACAATGCTCCCCTCTCTATACTGCCAATTGCTGTATTTTCTAACTGCCTGCACCATAATTACATGCTTGAAAGGCGTGAAGGGTAGCCATTAATGTCAGCTTTGTCAGTGTAAAAGGTGAATGCAGTCATGACACGAGCTAAAGGGAAACTCAGTCACACAATCAGCTGTCGAAGCTCCTGCTGTGTTTCTGCTACATCCCCACAGAGATGAGGTCTGAATATTTCATAACTGACCATTTGAAGGGCTGCAAGAGTTCCCAGCGTAAGTAAATATTCAGCAACCGCAACTCACATTTTAACCCGGTGGAGCGAGATGAAAGGCAGCAACGTGGATGAGACGTGAGCCGCTCCTCTTCACCTGAAACACCGGCCAGAATTCCCTCTGTGCTGATTCTCAGGGTCTGGTTTTCTGAAATTAGATAAATTACTCAGTAATATATTTAAAACATCTTTAATTGAAGGTAATAGTAGTGGTCAACATTTTACCAGAGTTTCTAAATCTTCAGGGAGGGACCTCAAGGTCCAATTGATGTGCAGAAGGGTTTACAGAAGATTCAAGACTGATTTATTGGTTTTAATGCTAGTAGTTTTATCACGTTAATTTAATGTCTTTGGGTTTTGGGGTTTTGTTCACACAGATCAAGCAATATGAAGACGTCACCCTGGGCTCAGAGAAAACTGTGAAGAGCATTTTCAATTTTCAGGGGAACATTTTATGCCATTATAAGAGCTTTGACAGAAATGACATGACAGGAAACAATGGAGAGAGAAATGGGGAACGACATTCACCATGGTGCCTAGCCGGACTCAAACCAGTGATGTTGTAATTAATGATTGGTACCTTAACCCCTAGTCAACCAGGGTGCCTCATGTATTAAACCCTAATCAATATGTGTTTGCTATACAGTATATTCAATTTAATAAAAAAAGGCTTGATATAATTGGTTTGATATATTACATTTAGAGATCCTGACATGTTTTGAAAACAGGATACAAACAGAATAGTCAAAAACATATAACTTGATACTTCTTAAGGGTTTTATTTACATACAATTATATACATTTAAATCAATCAAGCAAATAACAAACTATGATAAAATTGGTTATTGTACTTTCCATAATAATGGTAGTATAACAAAAAATTAAAATAAACCTCTGTATTGTAATCCTACTTAAAATCATTTTTAGTTTCCTTTATAGAGACCTGATACTTTTCTGATGCAATGATTTGCATCTTTACTTCAAAGAGCAGTGCTTTTCTGTTTTTATCTTTGACTGATGTTCAGTTCAATTCCAGCATTGCTTTAGAAAAATATTAACTGTTACTGGAAAGTTCAGAAAAGGTGGAGAAACCTGCATTAGATTAACACCCAGCTAGAACGTAAAGGTTAAAACCTTCTGATGTATCCTTGAGCAAGTCACTCAGTTGCTCCGTTTTGTTGCTCATCCTTTAAGTTGACCTCCCTAGAGACAGGCGGCTAGCAGATATCAATAAAGTCTCACATTATCATAATACTGGAACAGCAGCCAAGTCGTTAGTGCTTTGGCTCCACAGCAAGAAGTACCTGTGTATTCTTGTTGATTTCTTGGTGCAGTTTGCATGTTGCAATCTGGTTTAATGAAGGCTTGAATTGGCTCTAGCAACATGTGACAGAAAAACCTACTGGGCAGTGGTGGAGTACCGTACTTTAGGTACATTTCGCTGATAATACTTTTACTTGTAATGGAGTACTTTCAGTGTGCACAGATTAGTGCTTTTACTGAAGTTAAGGATCTGAATACATGTTCCACCGCTGCTACTGGGACAAATACGATCAAAGTCACATAACCAACAGAAGCTCACCGTCCTCCCAGGTTCTTATGCTGGACATTAACACACCAAACCCAAACACTAAATTTAACAATCTTGAACGTAACCAGAACTATTGCATGTATGTGCAAGTGGTTAGTACCAGTATATTTATATGTGCAAGTGAAGTATTTACTTCTGGCCTAGGCTGCTTCTCATGAATGCTTACATCTCGCGCTGTCACAAGCTTCTCATCCATGAGTATGCTTCCTTGTGCACGGTGATATGGTGGGTGTAGTTCTGGAGAAAGAAAATGTAGTAATCTAGACTGATGAATAGCACTACAGGTAAGTGGAAACATATGTACGACCGTTTTTATGGTAATGAAGGTCATTCAGTTTACCTGTTTTTAGTAAATTTGGGACAACATTGGAGCTTTATGGCACAGAGGAGTAAGTTATAACAGGTTGGATACACAGACACAACGATCAATTCATTGTTGGTTTTAGTCTTTTCATTGGATTTGTTGACAAGAAGATATAGAATGTCACCAGACATATGTGAAGAAAAACTCTGTTATGGTCCTTAAAAGTGTCTTCGACAGATAAACTCTCTGATCCACTTTCAAATGGAGGCAGCAGAAATCATTTTACTCTCCAGTGATGTTTGGCATAAACAACTGCAACAGAAAACCAGAAGCTACAGATAATGTGGTGTTGGGGGGAAGATGATAATGATTTTTTAAATGATTTGGGTATTTGTCCCATGTCTAGGAAACGGCCAAACACAGAGGACGTTTCACTGTAGGCCAACACTTCCACTGAGTTCTGTTCTGATCATACCTTGAGGGTCCTCCACAGCCTTTTCACCGACATACACCAACTCATCTGCCTACAGTATGTTTCTGGAACAAAGCATTTGGCTAAACCTCTTATCTGGTAATCAATGTGAAGAGACCACTCAACATAATTGATATCGGATGTGATGATGTATTTTTTTTCAAGACTCAAGCACACACACATGCAAAAAGCTGGAGCACCCGGTGAAGTGGAGATTGAAGAGGAGGGTCTTCTTGTAGAGCATACATTTGAATTTGCATATGAATAACAATAATAATGAATTCCTCCTACTTGTTACTGTTTGAAGTGAAGCAGTACACGTGTTCCCTCTTAAATGGAGCCCCACAATCAGACAGTGTGGTGCTCATGTCATTGTTTGAGATGCATCACCATTGTAGTACATCACAAGCTGTTTTCCATTGTGAATCATTTAGGAGTTGCATTACTTCTAAAACTATATATGATTGCATTTCATACAACTTAAGTAACATTGTGTTTTATTTACATTTGGATAGTTTTCTACTTGTCTATAGGACTAATGACAATCGATAGTTTATGTATTTTTTATTTAAAGCACCGAGTAAGATGAGAAACAGAGATGCTGTAAACAAAAAGCCACATTTGTAACTGACAGTTGTACGTCAATAAGCAAAACATCAGAGCTTGGGGACCTGAATGTGTAAACGTCCTACAATAAGTAACACTAAGCTTTTGCACTGAGAGAGAGCAGAACTCCCAGCGGCTTGTTTGACTCACTCATCTGAGCGAGTAAAATATAACAGAGCAGTGATGGACATGGCTCCTGTCTCAACGGGTTCCCTCCACTTATTCTTCTATGAATTATGGATTAAATATGTAGTCTTCACAAAAAAACGGATGTTCGGAGAAAAACAACCAAGTGTCTTTTTAACCACATTACCATAGTGTAAAGGCCTCAGTGTGACCCAAACAAAGCAATCTGTCTAATACTTTCACAATATCGGAAACCACCCTTCCAACAGGGGAATTCAAGGAGCTGACAATTTTTGTAACTTTGCAGAACATACAATCCAACCATCATGCTGACTTTATGTAGAGATTGGCCAGGTGTGTGGCGGTGAGAGAGTAGGCGGGATTTATACTACTCTCTCAAGCTATCTTTTTTCATCCTTCACACGACTACAGATCTTTGTCACGTCAGACATTTTGACTTGTCACAGCAGGAAAAGCACAGGTAAAAGCAAATTGTGTGTCCCAGTAAGCCATGACAGTGAGCCAGTATGCACAGTACCAGTTCCCTAGAACTAGCTCACCTAAATGGAATGCAGTTGTGTTTAATGTTATTAATTATAGCTGTGCTTTTCTTGCTATGACAATCCAAAATGGCTGCTGTGAAAAAGGTCCCTTTCAATCACTTTTGTGTCTACAATTGAGCGCAACTCTATAAATGCCTTCAATGTGTGGCCCCATCATCAACCCTTACCATGATCTTTGACTAACCCTAACCAGGGGCAGAGCCAGATGTTGTAAACATTCGGGGCTCAGCCCAGACCGAGGGGGGATCAGGGAGATTTATTTTCCCATTTTACAGCAGCTATATGAACTATTTTTCAAGCCATTTGACAATAGAATGCCTAAGAATCTGTGCATCATTTGAAACAAAAAAACAGTAGTTGCCAAAGAAAAACTGCATTTTATTGTCATAAAGTGTGCGTGTCTGTAAAGGGGAGACTCGTGGGTATTCATAGAACCCATTTTCATTCAGATATCTGGAGGTCAAAGGTCAAAAGACCCCTTTGAATATGGCGTGAATGTTTTTCCCTCTACAAAATTTAGCCTAACTTTGGAGTGTTAAGTTCAGTTCAGACCAAAGATTCGAGACGAGACGAAACTTGCAACTACTTGCATTGCACCAGTCTGCAGCGTTCTAAAACATGCTAGTTCACGCCAATGCGACGAGGTGTATCATCTCCATAGCAACGACTCTTGGTACATCCGTTCTAACTTCTGACTTCCAGGCTTTTTGTAGCTGAATATATAATTTATTGCATCTAAATATGAATGTGGATAACATTAGTGATAGTGAGATGCTTGCTACGGTTACATTTCTAAAGATGAATCGGCGAAAACATGTTTTATTTCTCCGATTCATGGCTTTGTCCTAGGCGCTCCCTCTCTTCAGTCACTCTCTAGCTCGCTCGACCACATACTGTGCTTGCGGGTGCATGTTGAGCCTCCGTCTAAAACTCTGCCTTTTTTCGACCAGTTAACAGTTTGTAACATAGAAAAAAAATGGATTATGGATCATTTTATTTCTATAGTTTGTAGCTAACTTTACAAAATGACTTTGCTATTGGCTGTTGAAACAGGTGACAGTCCCTTTCGTTCTACAACCAGCCATTTTTTATTTACATAAATCTCTGCAACAAGGATTTGCTGGTAAATTGAATATCTTTCATATCGAGTTCTGACTTTGCTTAGCCTGCTGCCACTGTGACCTGGATAAGAGTCTGAAAATGGATAGATGAAAGGATTAAAGCTGGAAATGTTTTAAGAATTACAGTTCACAAGTGGCGAAACCGCGCACACCTAGGCCACTACGATGATTTCAGGCAACCACTTTGGTCCCCTCACTTGCCGGCTGAGTGCCTGCTGTGGTAAAGTGCGGCTTCTTGGAAATTGTTTGCATGTCTGGATCACATCTCGAACCAAACAGATCGCTTGACTGCAGCTTCTCACACATGGTTGACATCACATCTACAAGTTCATTTTTTGTTGTACAAGTACTCACATCACACCTATGAGCTCTCACATTTTGCACCATATTTACCTTCATAGACATGCTCTACTCAAAACCCAGCGCATCCAAAGTTCAACTACCTTTGGGTTGAAACTGTGACCACTGAGCGTAAAGAAACAATTTATGGCAGCACACTTTCCCCTCCCCTCACACGTTATGAGCCAGTGTCACCTCTCTTCTATTCAGAGCAGGCAATCCGAACTGATGCTGTAATGAGCTGTTTGTTATGCTACAGGCTGCATTAGATGAGACATGATGCTGTCACCCATGGCACTGAATCACCATCTGAGTCTCTCACTGTCCCTCGTTTGATCAAAGAAAAGTTCTCAAACTATTTCAATGCTATATCTGGTGTAAATGTCCTCATCCTGGCTTTGTTTCTTCTTTTTTATTACGGTTATTAAACCAGAACATGACCTTATTTACACAAATGACTTGGGAAGTTAACTGTGGGGGAGGATGTGTTACACATTATTAATTTGCCAATAACCGCATCTAAAATGATTATGTGCTGCTGGCTACTTTGCTGGAACAGTTGGGGGCAAAGTGCCATGCTCAGGGGCACATACATTATAGTTTTTGACACTGAACCAGACTGACTGAATTTGTACATTGGCCTGAAAGTTTAATGTGTTAAATCACATTTTAAAATACCCACAGTTAGGCTTGTAACTAGTAGAAATGCCAGCAAAATAATTAATGCTTTTCTGAAACACAGTGACCTGACTACCTCCGGTTTTGATTTAAGTGTTAACATGTTTTGTGGTTTCTATATATTTAAACAGTTTATTTGTGTTATTATTTTAACAGTACTACAAAAATGCTCAGGCAAAAAGCTTCTCTGTTATGACATCCAATGTTTTAGATTTCCACTCTGCTGCCCACACAAGTTTGCCCTAATTCATGATAACAGAGTACATCTGTGCAGGCACTTAACCGTACCTGTCATTACATAAACTCTTTTCTTAAAGCTTAGATGCACCTGGTTGAGTATTTACATTGGGTAACTTAGTAGATGAAAAATGACAGAAATAGTTGTGTAAAGGATGGAAAAACCGCTAGTGATAAAACTAGGTGTTAACGTTGGAGCGTTGGTTTCTGAAAGTCACAGAAACGGTTGGACCATGGGTCAGACACAGCCTCCCAAATCTGATGTCGTAAAAGTGTGATGGGAGGGGGTTTCTGAAGCTATTCGACCATCCGACAAGAAATTCTGATGAAGTATACTGGCCCTTTTCATATTGAGACTTGCTAACAAACAAGTCTGCCTTGTTAAAGATGTTTGCTGCTTGACAAATTTTTTGAAAACTGTTTCAACTGTTTGTTTCAATAATTGTTATGTATTCTCTTTGAATGGCGTAAAAAGTAAATATTTTTGCAAGAGATTATAAAGGACATTACTTATTTTACCATGAAAACTAAATAATCGGACACAGGCCCAGATTGGCTAATCGGGAGTGGGCCGGTCTGTTTTTTTTGGTCGCGAGGGCCGCCGGTGTTCAGTCATGGTACTAGTTGAAATCATAGCCGAAATATATCATGGATGCTGTCCCTAGGCTGCCTGCACTCGCAGCCCACTCTTTTTATTTACAGTATTTATTTTTTCTTGCAAACCATCATTCTCTACATTCATGCAGCCCACTCGCAGAGCGCAGTCTGGTTATTATGACGTAATTATGTTTGGAAGGCGGCGGCAGCTTGCTCAAAAAAACAAACAAACCGTCACCTCCTACAGTTCAGTCAATGGTGCTTGGTGGGGACGCGATCCACGAGCAAAAAGAAGTTATAAAAATAAGATATAAGCTAAGATAATAATAAGCGCAAAACTGTGCTGTGCGACAATTAAAAAAAGGAAAGCTCTAGAAAGTGAAAGTGAGATGATGAGCCAGATGATCTTAACTGAGCAACTTTTTCATTAAAGCCAGCTTGCAGTTTGAGTGTAAACGCCAAATGAAGACAATAAGACGGGTAAGCTAAGCTACTTACGAGCAGTGCAGTATGCTAGCGGTCGTGCAAAACATAAGACAAAGTTGCCTGCAAACCATGTTTATGAATCATAATTAACTTTTTCTTGTAGCTCTTCAGCAGCAACCACTAGTCTAGTTTGCTGCTAACAGTGACAATGAAGAGCCAGTACCAAGCAGCAGCCATGAGCTCATAACTCCAGAGTGGGCAGGTGGGATTGCTCATTGATTAAATATTATAAGAACTAGAATTAATATTAATGAAGAGTATGGTGTAGACCTGCTCTATATGAGAAATGCCCTGAGATAATCAATGATGCCAGGTGATTCAGCACTACATTAATGAAATTGACTTGCCTTGATTATTTATAAAATTTATAAAATGTGATTTAGTGTCAGAAGCAGAGCCAGGACCCAGTAGTGTGCAAGAGATAGCTGCTATCAGTGTGGAAGGCACATCTACTGTAAGCTGTTGTAAACAAGCAAACATGATCAGATTAGTTACAATAAAACCACTTTCTATGCCCAAATGTTACTAGCGACCCATTATGCCTTTTATCCTTGAAAGTTGGATAGTAAATATACAAAGCCCACAATTGTAAGGGAATAGGATGAAAGTAATATGAAATATTATCCAAAGAAAAAATAGAAGATGGTGTCATTAGAAAGTGCAATACATTTTATTTCATTCTTTGTCTTTTTATTTTTATTTATTCTTTTATTTCATTTTAAGGTTTGGATATATGTGAACACTTTTTTGCACAGAAAATAGATTCTGGTATTGTGTTACTGTAAAGATGTCTTTGTAATACTCGATGACATGAGGGTCACCTCTCAATGATCTCTCGAGGATAAATAAAGGTTGAATTATGAAGCTACACTGACTGCATTTGCACTAAATTGAAAATGGTGATATTTTACAAAAATACACCAAATTACAAGGCTGTAGAGAACAGTGCGCTACTGCAGACTTTTATACTAAGGTTTTAAATACATTATTTTAATATAGTTGTCAAGTGGGCCGGTCTAAGGCATGAAACTCCAGAACTGAAAATAAATTTGTTGGTTACAGATGTAACAGGCAGGCAGCTGATATACTGTTGCCCTCCTAAACTCTACTACAGCAGCGGTATTTCAGTGGAAGGACACGTCACTCCTTGTCTGCTGTAGCAGCTCTGTGTCCTTGAGAGCACGACTGTGCAATGAAGCAACAAAGTGCTTTATTAGATGTCCCCTGACAGATCTGGTCTGAGGTAGAATCCATGTCTCCAGTAAGAGAGATGATGTTTGGCTGCAGTTCAAGAGGGAGGTTCCACCGGGTATCTATCACTGGAGGTGACTGGGTGTCAAATAAAAAAGCAGTGCTGGGTAATTTTACAGGATGAAAGTCAATACAGTCGATACAGGCAATCATCTAAGGGACGCCTCTGGCCTTTCCTTAAGATACTCACTGGTACAGCGTTCACAACAGTCCTGGGACTGGGTGAGGGAAAATCACTTTTTTTTTTTTTTAAACCCTCCAAATCACTTGTATTGAAGATGTCAGTCCAAAAATCCTGCTGATTATCTTCTTGATTATATGATATATGATCAGAAAACAGCTTTTATAGTTTCCCAGAGGCCAAGTTTTTGTATTTTAATGTATTGTTTTGTCCAAGCAAATATTTTAAAACCTAAAGACAGTCAGTTTACTATCATAAAAACAAGGAGCAAATTCTCATTTTAGAGAAGCTGGAACGTGTCAATTTTCCTTCAATATTTGTTTGAAAAAGTCAAAGAGTTGATAAATCGATTATAATACTGATTGCTAATTAATGATCTGTTTAGTGACTAATCAATTGACTAATTGTTTCAGCTCAAATCACACACTGTAAGATAAAAAAAATCCTCACAAATTAGAAGCTGTAACTAGGGAATGTTAGATATTTTCATATTTAAAAAATTACAATGAATTAGTTGTTGATAAATTGTCTGTCAATCGACTAATTGATTGTTTCAGCTAAAGCAACTATCAAAGTAATATTAATATTATTTTCTCTTATGTACAATCTCAGACAGACTGAAAAGTACTGTGAAGTACTTTGAAGTACTTTGAATTATGTGACTAAAATGTAATGATATTGTATGTTTTTCACATTTCATTGATGTGTTGTCTGGAAACTCAAAATTTGATTCTTATCGAAGCAAAAAAAAAAAAAGCATCAGCGTAGGTTTGAGTTTCACCCTAAAAGATGATGAGGATAAGAAGCCCAGACTTACTTTCATGATTCCAATTTTGAGTGGGCAAAACAGGAAGGAAAAAGAGAGCAAACCAGCCTTTGATTTATACTCAAATGAGAAGTATACAGGGGAAATTGGATTTTTCTTTCATTTCAGAGAATGAATTTCCTGGTGGCAGATTGTATTGTATCATCTTGTGGCGTTAATATCCAGCTCTGAGCGTCAGGGGCTATTCTATATTACAAAGACTCAGAGGAACTTTTACACCTCCTCGCCACAGAACGCAATGACAATTTCCATTTCTGTTCCAATGTTCAAACAATACCCCCAAGGCCATTTAAGACATTTTTCACTCGTTTTAATTTACACATGAAAGGCGATAACATATCAAAGGAGTCCTGCCTTAAATTCAGAAGAAAACTTGTTTCTGTCTTATGTCAACAAACGGGCTAATTCCGTACCTCAAAGCAAGCCAGCCGGAGGAGGATTCTTTTGTAGGTGTAATTGAGTTCAGCGTGTTTATACACCGATGAAAAATTCAACAACGTACACAACAATTCTAATCAGACTACATGGCTCATGGGAAAATAACACCACCCACCACACCACAAGGAGCCACTCACCATTAGCAGTAACCTTTCTGGCCAAAATCCTTTAATGCCTAATTCTGATTTGGTCTTTGGGTTTGATGCATACATGGTGTAATCCTCAAAGGATACATACAACAGGCTTCAAGGCTTCTGTGACGTTGCTAGCATCACAAACACAAGATTTCTTTGTCTTTTCTGTATCTTTTATCGCACTGATCAGAATTAGCACTCCTAATTGCGTACAATAGTATTATGTACAATGACAAAGGCTTTCTAAACACAGACTGGAAAGAGAGAATTCTCACGAAAACTGAGTTTGAAAAAGCAGTGATTCTAGGGTGCTTTAAAGGACTGGCCATGGTTGAGTCAGGCGACAATTACATTAAGTGCATTTTATGTTTAAGTTTTCTAACATATTGAAAAAGTAAGTTATTATAATCAACATGAACGTATTAAAAACCCTGTTAAATATGCATTTGTGCCACAGCTTATAACTTGACAGCTCACGTTGAGTTGTCCAGGTGCACAGCAGTTAGAGTTAACAAATGTAGGGCTGCAACTAATGGTTGTTTTCATTAGCAATTGATCTCCTGATTATTTTCTTGGTTAATCATGTAGTCTATGAAATGTAAAAGAAAAAAGTTCTCAAGAACCTCAAGATCTTTAATCCTCACTGAAACAGCTGTTTAGGGACTTTTAATCTTAAAATATGAAGCCACAGACTCCAGTTATCTCTGGCACCATCTGGTGGATTTACACAAGTCCATACAGAAACACTGCTGCAATAATAACACTTTTTTGGGGTCTTATTTTATATTTCCACACAAACTGACCAATGATAATGTAGTTTAAGTTAAGTGTGTTCACCCAAATTAGGGGGAAAAAAATCTCATTTAGCTTCAGTGGTATTTAGCCATGCAAATAGTTTTGATTTTATTTGGCCAGGTTTTTAGATTTCTGCCACCAAATACAACAAATGTGAATGACATTTTGTTTGTCTTTCAGAAACAATGTCCTGGTTACTTTTCTACCTAAAAATTTGTATATATTAAAACTGTTGGCCATGTGTTTTTTGGATTATCCCAAGTAACACAAACACTTTTTCTCCAAATATGTTGATTAATGTCTTTATCTTTATTGCTCTGTGCACCCGAAATAAGATGTCAGTCACCTCTTGGAAAATACCTGGACAAATGGAAAAAAAAAAACTATCTACATCGACAGATACCTCTAGAGGTAAGAGAGAAAATGTGCTTTAAGCCTGACAAGCAAAATGTATGATACAGAAACAAATATTTAACAGATAAAGCAGAAACGTTAACTTGATCACTTTCCTCAAAGAGACCAAAGATATGACAGACTCTAAAGTGCCACTTACATCTTTAAGGATTTGGGAATCTTTGGCATGTGTGATAACAGAGCTAACAAACATGCAAAGTTAATGCTGAAATTGCACTGCAGGAAACTCTGCGATGGGTAACTTGCTAGAATGGTTTCTGTCCATCTCTGTATCGATCTTCTGTACCAATCTGCTGAAAAACCTAAAGTGTCAGGGTCTCTGTTCGGTCCTTTGTCATTTTCTTCACTGTTTTCCATGAAAACAGCAAAATAGCAAGTCTCCAAATAAATTAAAGTCAAGTTTTCTTATCACAAAACTGTTCATGAGAATATTTAAACTACCCTCTGTCCAAGAAGAGGTTTCTCATTTTCCTTCCAATGTGCAGTACATCCATGCTCCTTGTGTAATCCAATGGCAATAATCCGTTTTGGCTCTCTCCATGAGTCTCTTCATCATAATATTCCAAAATGATGCAACGATATTGTTCAGAAAATTAAAAGCAGTCAATCTGCATGCAAGCAGTTCGTGGAAGGGATTTCCAAACAGTGAGCCAGACATATGGCGTGAAAGCGATAAGAAGATCAGGATCACAAACAACAAATATTTGTAATGTTAAGTGCATGATCTAAAATCAATCCTCTGCAAGTTCCTGACCAGATCTTTTGGGAGGTTTGTGCAAATCTCCAAAGCAGCAGGAAACATTTTGAAATACTTTAATGTCACTCACACTGATTTGAGTCTCTAAAACCTGCAACACGTCTACAAGTTTTTGAGCATATGGAGTTAGTTCTGACTCATTTAAAAGTGTTCCTCCCCTGCCTTTAGATTACTAAAAAAGTGTGTGCCTGGAAGATTACCAGCTTGATTCCCTGCAAGGAGGGGATAAGAAATAATGTCAAGGCCCTCTGCATTTGATCGCAGCACTTCATAAATTGCTCCAGTAGAGCTCCACAGTGGCCAGTAGCAGAAGGTTGTGGTTAAACTCAGGTATGAACGTGTGTGTGCTGAGTAAAAGTGTTATAGTAAGTATGATGTTGCTGATTGGGAGCATGTGTGCTCAGCAAAACGTCCTGCATTAAGTAAAAGAATAAATTGAAATGACCTGGAGAGCTGACTATAGCAGTCTAACACATTTACACCTAAGTTCTACCTCTACTATGATAACAAAAAAATGTAATGGGTAATCCCTACAGCTGGACAGACCTGCACTTCTTCCTGGCCACAGGATTGGATGAAGACTCAGGTAAGAAACCGCTGTGTTGGCTTTAAGGAGGCTACTTTGTGGCAGAATCCCCATCAGGCCTCATGCTGAAGGGCTCCAGGCGCTCGCTCTCAGGCAGCATGTTGTTGAGGCGCTCCATCAGCGGCACCGTCTGGTCAATGCCCATCTGGATGCGTCTCAGGATCATGGACATCTCGTTTACCTTCTGGATCTGCTCGGCGTACTTGGCGTAGCGTTTCTGGCGCTCCTGCATTATGCTGAACAAGGTTTCCACTGACAAGTCCATCTGGAAAGAAACAGTCGGGAGAGAGAAAGAGAGATAATCTTTGACATTTGATGAGACTTGATGAATCATCTTAAAACATCTAATACAATACTACATCAGCAACATCTAATGCATGAATATGATTAACATAATACAAAAATGTACAGGGCAAGCATCTTTCAGGTAAGCATCTTTCAGTAATATAATTTAAATTCAAATATAAAAAATAAGGTGTTTAAGATTATATGAAATCCTGACAATAAAAAAAGAGTCTAATAAATGTGTAGAGTTTCAACATAACCTTTCCTAGAACACAAAAAATGAGAAATATCTTCAGTCACTGCAGACTTAAGACTGTGTGAGCTCTTTCCTATTAACTTGTTATTTTTACTGATTACTCTATTGTTTTTAATATAAAGTAATCACTTAATCATTTAGTAAATACAAAATGTCCAAGTTTCCACAACCCAAGGTAATGTCTTGAAATTGTTTTGTTCTGTTCAACCAATGATGAATTGCTCCTCAAAATTGATGTTGATTTTCTGATCGGCTTATACATATCTTAACCGTGTTGCCATAAACCAACAGGGAACACAATAGTTAGTATGGTTGTTGAATGAGCAATAAGAAACCTGAGTGGTAAATATATCAGGCTGTACTTTCACAGCCTTACCCCCTTCAGATTTTTTTTCTTTTTTTGGGGCTTTTCCACCTTTAATTGATAGGACAGCTAGGTGAGAAAGGGGAGAGAGAGCGGGAAGACATGCAGGAAATTGTCACAGGTCGGACTCAAACCCTGGACCTCTGCGTCGAGGCATAAACCTCTAAGTATATGTGCGCCTGCTCTACCCACTGAGCCAACCCGGCCACAGCCTTACCTCTTTGATCCTCTTGACCAGGGCGTTCTGGTCGAAGGCCACGGCCTCGGCACACTGATGTAGGTGGTCCTGGTAGCGAATGCAGAGTTGCATAACCTGCGCAGTATCCAGCCTTTCCAGACACACGCTGCTGGGTGACGTCTGGCCACTCAGCACTCCTGTGGAAAGCGAAAAAGCAAAAGGACTTACACAGACATGTTGGAACAGAGTAACACTTGACAACAGCGTTAACACATTGTAAATATTATAATTAGCTATGCACAGGATCTAACCGAATTACCCCTCTGGTATTTCAGAAGTGCGCTGACACAGGAAACTTGGCTCATTATCCAACTTCTAACACAGTGCTAATGTGTTGCAGTGACAATTAGCTTTGAGAATAGACTGGAGGGAGCTTGTTGAAAATGATATGAAACTCTCAATATCTTTTATATTAAAACCGAAATGATAGAAGTCAGATAAAAGATCTGCACACTCTATTAGCTTCCAATAAAAATAATTTAATAGAGCTACACTTTGATCTCAAACTAATCTTTTTTAGACATAAGATTTGCAGAGATCAAAATGTGATATATTTAATTTATTGGAGACTATCAGTGCAGTGTGCATATCTGTTGTCTGACATCTACCTTCAGTTTGTTTTTTAATCTAGCACCCGTAAGTTATTTAGATGTGTTAAAACTTAAATGGTGCCTATTCAGTATAGTCAATTTTATTTATATAGCGCTAAATCACAACTGAAGTTATCTCATGACATTTTTTTTTATAACAAGCAGGTCTAGAGCATACTCTTTAATTTAAGACCCATGAGCAAGCACTTGGTGACGGCGGCAAGGATAAACTCCCCTTTAACGGGAAGAAACCTTAAACAGAGCTCGAACAGAAGTGGATTCTAGGTGGGCGGCCATCTACCTTGACTGGTTGGGTGGTTTTATAATTTATAAATATGCATTTCTGGGGCTTCATAAATTCACATAATTAAAATATTTGCTTGAGAATATGGATTTCTGTGGGTAAGTACTTGTTGACTCAAGTGTGCAAACTTGTATAAGACTGCATTAGTTTTAGCAAGGTGTACCTAATGAACTGTCGGTCTGAAAGATGACACTATAATTCATGTCAGCAGGTGGAAGACTTAAAAAGTTGCCTTTTAAAAGTGGCTGAAAGGTTGGTATCTCCTGAAGCTTGATGACATCTGGGTCGTTGTGGATATTTCTCATTGACTGGGTCCCCTGAGCCACGACGACGATATCATCCATCTTTGCTTTCTGCTTTGCTGGGGAGGGCACCACTGCAATGACAATATTCCTGTTAATATCAAAAGGAAGTAGTTCCTCACCTCACCTTGTTTCAATCATATCACTAGCAGGTCAATCTGCGAATGTTTTAAGCAAGATTTTTAAGATTTAGGAATACTCCATTGATTCATTTAAGCAGACTTCAAATAAATATTTGCAAAGGTATCAAAAGTAAGAGTATTTATTAAGCAGATTGGCCCATTTCAGAGATATTTTATGTACAAGAAAGTGACTGGAATCTGTAAGTAAATGCAGTGTAAGAAATCCAACATATCACTTTGGGATGTAGTGGAGTAAAAGTATCAAATGGGAATACTCAAGTAAATAAATACCTACAGTACTTCAGTAAATTTACTTCACATTAATTAACTTGCTTTCCATCAATTATAGCACGCTTTTATATACCACTGTAGCTTGGTTGTCCTATACAAACCGATGACAATTTCTAAAATGATATATATTTTATGTTAACGTTACAGAACGTTATCTTACCCGATGAGCTGTAATCGGAGTGTTTGTGCTCAGCATCTCCACTCTGTTCGGCTCCCATGGTGCTAACGTCTGGCTAGCAAGCTAGCGCTTAGCTAGCTTTCGTCAACGTTTCCAGAAACGGCCGCGAGATAACCCCAAATATCTAATTTATAACTAACAGTCTGCAAAGACTTCACATGACCAAACACACTCGGACTAACAAGACAACCATGTCCAACAGGAAAGCAACTGAAATGCCGGGTAGTTGTTGCCTCTGCGATTTTCAAGCTAGTTAGCGATGTTAGCTAACGTCAGTTACTCCTGCTACCATTTACTAGCTAACAGGTAAGCATACGTTCCTTTGAAGCTAACGTTAAGTGAGCTAGCTAAGCAAACACTGCTATCTTGGTGGTGAGTGATAACGTTACCCCACGTATCTTAAGGAATTAACAACAGAAATGACAGACTGAGTTCAGGAGGCATCACTTCCGTAAATATTGATCACGGGATCCTCTTCATTGTATCTAGACCATAATATTACCGCCCCCTACTGCTGGTGAAGCCTTAAAATAAACAGCACATGGCAGAAGTCACCCTCTAACTTTACCCCCCCCCCCCAATTAGTGTCGGTGGTGGAGCGAGTATGCTGTGAAAGCCCATTTTCGCCAATGTGATAAAAAAAGAAAACACCACAATGTAAAGTACTCCATTACACGTAAAAGCCCTGCATTTAAAATGTCACTTAAGTAAAAGTATGTTGTCAGCAAAATGTACTTAAATGATCACAAGTAAAAGTACTCAATGCAAAAAAAATCTAAAGAACCAAAACCTAAAATGTATGCATGAAAAATGACGATTATCAAAATAGTTGCCTATTAATTTCTGTTGACTGATCAGCTGTACTGTAAAAAAAAAAAGTACAATACATACATTTTTTAACTGTAGATTTAATGAACAGGACAAAAGTAACACTTAAAAGCACAACTGAAATACAAAACTTACTTTTAAGTAAAATGAACAAGTATAAAAACAAAGGCGTAATATGCCAATATTTATCACTGTGGAATTAACATGAAACATCACAGAGACAAACAAGATCCACAACATTTTAGGAACATGAACAGTTCTCTTTTCATGCTGTTGTATTTGCCATCTAACCATTTAAATGTTAAAATTCGTAGAACACTGCTGTATTTAAGACTGTCTTTGTGGATCTTGTTATTGACCAAATTTGCAAGATTTTTCACATGTAAGTAGCTATAAACAGAACCGGCTCTCTTCGCATTACAGAAGGTGACTCCAGGCTACACAGGTCCTGTCTTCTACTTGTCCGCCTGTTTCCCATTGTCTTCTTCAACCAGAGGATAGGGTCGCAGGTCCAGGGACAGAATGCGGCTGAACATGCATTCATCGAACTATGAAGAAGAGAAGACCATAGTGACTGACTGTATTATCTTAACTGTATTATCTTAACATAGAAATTAAAAAGTTCTTCTCCAACTCCAAGTTTTTTACATCTGAGTAGACTCCCAGCAAAGCGTCGGCCTTGGAGAAAAACTCCTCCTTCAGGGAGATGACAATGATCTGCATGTTCTCCCTGGACTCCTCTCTGATGAAACTAGTCACCTAGATATAAACACAACACCCACACAAGGTAATGCACAAATATAATCCATAAAAAAATATAATGGTGTACAGTTGAACACAAACACACCTTATCATAAATAAAAACATTGACAAACAATGACATTACTCTGGTTGTTTTTTATAATCTTAGTGCTGTTTCAATTGCAAACTATGTTGCTGGTTGACTCACGGCAACTCATTAAAATGTTTGTTTTGTCAAACCAACAGTCCAAAACCTAAAAATATTGTAATAGGCAATATAATAGGCAAAAGCAGCAATTCCTCACACTGGAGAGCAAGGAATCAATTACCGTATTGGTCTGAATATAAGATGACCCTGATTATAAGACGACCCCTCTTTCAAGACTATTTTTTGGAAAAATACTTTGAAGACCATATCTTGTTTTTATAAAGAAAATAATTTAATTTGAAAATAATTCTAATAAAAACACATTGAATAAAACAAGGTAGGCTGTTGCTTTTAACATCTTTTAAATAAAATATTTTAAATATTTTTTTAGATGAAAGTGTCACAACAATTTAAATTAATGGTAAATATTCCCAAGGCCTTCAGCTGAATAACTGCTCTGGTAATGGAAATCCCATCATTCCATTTTTCAGTCATGTAATCACCCACTCTCCTGTCAATCTCTTGGAAGCAGCCGTTCTTAGGACCATGGTAAGATTTTCTCTGGCTGTTTGCATGTTTAGATGGTGTATCATCTCCATGACAACGCCTCGTTGTACTTCCGTTCTAACTTCTGACTTTTAGGCTTTTTGTAGCTGGATATATCATTTGTTGCTTCTAAATATGAATGTGGATAGCGTTAGTGATAGTGAAATGCCTGCTACAGTTACACTTCTAGTGATGAATCGGCAAAAACATGTTTTATTTCTCTGATTCTCTGCTTTGTTCTAACACCGCTGGGCGCTCTCTCTCTTCAGTCTCCCTTGACCATATAACGTTACCGTGCTTTCGGGCGGTCGTTGAGGCTCCATGTAAAACTCCATTTCGACCAGCTGTTTGTAACAAAATAAAATGGATTATGGTCCATTTCATTTCTATAGTTTATAGCTGACTTCACCAGCTGACTTCTCTATTGGCTGTTGAAACAGGTGACGACCCTTACATTCTAAAACCAGCCTCTGCGACTTGAACAGCTGAGTCATAGCGTGACCATCAGCTAGCTTGAGTCCAGCTGAGACTTTGTTCGAGACGATAGCTGTGTCTCTCCATGTTTCAGGCCCTGGCACTAGCTAGCTGTGAGGGACGGTGACTCGCTTCAGTTAGGAGGGCAACACGCATCTGTTGTTGTGGGTGTATTAACCTAAAAAAGACTAGACCCCAAATATAAGACGACCCCACTTTTTCAGACGTATTTCCACGGGAAAAAAAGGTCTTATATTCGGACCAATATGGTAATTATATTAATAATTGTATTAATTGTAAACTCTGGACACAGCTGGAATCTTACCTTGCCAATGTTAGTGTTGTCCAGGGCTGCATCCACCTCATCCAAGATGAAGAAGGGAGCAGGGCGGAAGCTGAGAGACATGACACCAGTGTGCCAAACAGCACAGACACAGTGAACCAACAACATGGGTCAATTGTCAGAGCTACCGCCGTTAAAGACAGATGCAACAAGTATTCGATAATGTGGGATAAAGTGCTTCAGAAAGAAAAAAAAGATCAAAAGAGGTGAGACCATCTTTAATTTACAAAGGAACAATAGTTTCAGTGTAAGAGAAAATAAGAAGCAGCGACGATGGATTCAGAGAGATGTCAAGTGTCTCTTTAGAAGAGTTCTTCGCATAAAGTTAATGATGAGAGGATCAACAGCTCTCCGAAATGATATAGCCTTTACTTTGTTAGTCCATTCATCAGTTTAATAACTCATAGTCATTACAAGTTAAGTACACCAAGCCAACTGTTTTCTTTTCCCCAAGAAGAGATTGTAGTTTCTGAAAGATGTTTCATGGTGTGTCAATAGCTGTGCTAATTCCCTTTTTATTTTAAAATAATTATCCAGCTAAATTAATATCGTAATATTAGTAATATTGTGAGCCCAGTGTTACCTGTGGATGGCAAACAACAGGGCGAGGGCAGCGATGGCCTTTTCTCCACCAGACAGATTGTCCATGGACATGAAGCGTTTTCCCGGCGCCACGCAGTTGTAGTTGATGCCGCCGAGGTACGGCTCGTCAGGGTTATCTGCACTCAGAATGGCCTGGAGCACATAAAGCAGGATCTTGTCATTTAAGGCATGTTGTTCTTGTTTGTAACACCTTCTGCAATGCCCAGTGCAAACTACGTACAGTTTCCACTGTTTAGAATTACAGTAGCTGAAGTGCCCTTCATGAGGGTCAGCGGGTTAGGAACAATAAAAACAGAAACTTGAGGGTGTGTTTCTGTGGTTAAGGTTTTGTTGCTTCACCTGGGCGCTGCTGTTCCTGCATATTCTTTTATAGATCTGATCGATTACGACAGACACATGTTCAAAGCACTGATTGAAGAGTTGTAAGCGACGGGCTTTGACTTGCTCAAACTTCTGACTGCATTTTCTTGCTGCTCTGGTGCTGGCATCAAACGCTGAGTGAGGGACAGGAAACAAAGTTGAAAAAGCAGTCCAGAGACTTCATGATCATGTTACAACTCAGTATATCTTGTAAACAGGATGTTAAATATATAAACTATGTGGTCTTGATTAGTAAAACATGTTTTGTTGTTGCAGATTACAGTAGGTATATTTCACCAATTAAGAGTCTCATTTTGAAATGAATAACTCCATAGATACCATCTGTTACTCCCTGTAACCTCTCCTTCACCTCCCTCATTTTTTCCAAAGCTTTCAGGTTGGGGGTAGTGGTGCGATGCAGCACTCCCTCGATGGACGACACGGACTCCTTCAGCCGCCCCATGTAGGCCTCCACCTCCTCGTCTGTCTGCAGACTCTGTACACACACAAATTCAGTGCATGTTGTACTGTACAAAGGCTTTGTGAAACATTTCTGGTCATATGAATAATCAGAAAAGTGCTAAGAGAAAATTTGAACAATGATAACATTAATAATAATAATAATAATAATAATATCCATCCATCCATCTTCATCAGCTTATCCGGGTCAGGTCGCAGGGGCAGCAGCTTCAGCAGCTTCAGCAGGGGACCCCAAAATGTCTCTTTCCCAAGCCACATTAACTAGCTCTGACTTGGGGATCCCGAGGTGTTTCAAGGCCAGTAGAGGGATATAATCCCTCCACCTAGTCCTGGGTCTTCCCCGAGGCCTCCTCCCAGCATAATAATACTACTAATAATAACTATAATATAATACCTTTAAAAACAGGGTTTACAAAGTGCTTTGACAGACAAAGCAAAGCAAAAGCAGGATACCCAGAGGTCAATATAACAACAGTAGGGCCAAACAAAAGCAAGACAAAAATTCGGTAAATAAAAACAAGAAGACAACAGATGCTAAACATAAAAGAGACAAGACAAATAAAACAACTATAAAAAATTATGACAAATAAAAAAAATGCAAATAAAAAGGATAAAAGCAATAAAAAAATTAAATAAAAAAAAAGCTGTGATTAGACTTGCTGTCTCACTCTGAGTTCTGCATCAAGGCCAGAGTAGTCGATGACTAGTTGTGCCTCTCTCTCATAGAAGCTCATGGTGGCTGAAGTACTTTCAGATTCTGTGTCCAGCTGCACAGAAGAGAATAATCAGTCATCAGGTAAGACTGACACCACAAGTGCTTTAAGTAGTTTCATGACTTTCAAGACTCACGTTTAGTTTCTTAAAAATCAGTCGGGTTTCCCAGTCTCTAATGTGAGGGTTTATACAGTTCCTTTTATTACATTCTCCCTCTTTTTTTCAAAATATGACAATTTGAGCTCAATTTGATAGCCATTACTTTTCCAAAACAAAAAGTACAGGTCTGGTATTGAAATGGTAATTCACAAAAGACAAAGAACATTCAATTCTCTCTGTCTTACCTGCACCTCACTGATTTCATTGAGGCTCCCTGACAGCAGAGTGATGGGCAGACCCTGGATCTTGCAGGACAACAGTAAGTTGTGTCTGGCTAAGCGTTTTTGCTCCAAGGCCGTCTCTGCAGACATAACCTCCTGCTGAAGCTTCACCAATTCTCTGAGAGAAAGAGAGACAGGAAAAAATACCTATCCAAAATGTTGACTTCTTGTAGGATTTTATCATTTTGGTCATAAGAAATCTAGTCATTTTTGAAAAACTGAATATTTTTTATGGTAAGTTCATGAAATACCAGAAAAAAAAGATCTACCATGCAATAAATGAACACCAATATAAATTTTAAACTAGAAATGAATCACACTGCAGAGGCAATATTCTACAAAATGTTTGCAGTAATAGCATGTTTAAGTTATAGTTAAATGTTTTTATTTATGTTGTTAGGGTTACCCTATTGTTTACATTTACATCACAGATTATATATTTGAAACATTTATTAACAACTAATAGGCAATTTTTCTAGCAAAGTACCCTCTTTAACAACAGCAGCTGCAGCATTGACAGGAGCAGCAAGTACCGTATTCGTCCGAATATAAGACAAAAAAATCTGAAAAAGTAGGGTCGTCTTATAATCGGGGTCGCAGAACGTAAGGGACGTCACCTGTTTCAACAGCCAATAGAGAAGTCAGCTATAAACTATAGAAATAAAATTATCCATAATCCATGTTATTTTAATGTTACAAACAGCTGGTCGAAAAAGCAGAGTTTCAGACGGAGCCTCAACGAGCGCCCGAAAGCACGGTAACGTTATATGGTGGAGAGAGATCGAGAGTGACTGAAGAGAGGGAGCGCCCAGCGGCATTAGAACAAAGCAGTGACTCAGAGAAATAAAATGTATTTTCACCGATTTATCACTAGAAGTGTAACTGTAGCAAGCATCTCAATATCACTAACGTTATCCACATTCATATTTATCATATCAACAAATGATATATCCAGCTACAAAAAGCCTGGAAGTCGGAAGTAGAACGGAATTACAATGAGGTGTTGTCATGTAGTGATAGACCGATTTTATCGGCCAACCGATATATCGGGCCGATATTTGTGTTTTTACGTGTATCGGCATCGGCCGATACGCGGCTGCTGATAGTTTTTTCCCGGCATTATTTACAGACAGGCGTCCACAGGCAGCTCTGTGTTGCTGGAGACGCTGCAGTTCACGTGCAGACCATGCACTGCCCCTCCCCCACTAGCACCATGGTAGTCTTAAATTACAAATCAAGCACTTTATTTCAATGGCTACTTTTCAGGTTTATTGTTTTCTTAAATTATTTAAATGTGTTGACAAAGGACATTTTGTGATGACCTGATTATATCTGTCTTATAATATGTCAGCAAGCAATGCATCATCAAGGCTGTGTTGTAGATGTTGATGAAAGCCTTTTACCCTTGCACAGTTAACCATATATATGCAGTGCACCCATCCATATGATGCACATTGCACACATAATTTGGGTGATATAAATGTAAGATGATTGCAGAAGTGACACTGATCTGTGTTTTTGTTTATTATTTTTAAAGAAATGGCAGAGCAGATTCCGAAAGCAAATCCAGTGTGGCAGGGTTTACATTTTTATGATGTAAATTGAGGGAGCAAAAGCAGTATCGGATCCAAATATCAGCTCAAGAAAATCAGCAGCCCGTATCGGTCATCGGCTAAGGCTGATGAAAAAAAATCGATATTGGCACTAAAAAAATCCACATCGGTCAATCCCTATTGTCATGGAGATGTTAAAAAATGCAAACAGACAGAGAAAATCTTACCATGGTCCTCAAAGCGGCTGCTTCCAAGAGATTGACAGGAGAGTGTGTGATTACGTGACTGAAAAACGGAATGATGGGATGCCCATTACCAGAGCAGTCATTCAGCTGAAGGACTTGGAAATACTGTATTTACTGTTAATTTAAATGTGACACTTTCATCTAAAAAGATATTGAAAATATTTTATTTAAAAGATGTTAAAAAACAACAGCCTACCTTGTTTTATTCAATGCGTTTTTATTAGAATTATTTTCAAATAAAATTATTTTCTTTATGAAAACAATATTTGGCTTTTATAAAGTATTTTTCCAAACATGAGTCTTGAAAAAGGGGGGGGGGGGGTCGTCTTATAATCAGAGTCGTCTTATATTCGGACCAATGCAGTAGTAGCAGTGGTGGCAGTAATCATAGCACAACAACAAAGTAAGTGGTATTGGTGGTAGTGTTACCTGTTGATCTCTTGGAGGCTCTGGGTTTTCTTGTCCAGCTCAGCTTTGGAAGCAACCACCTGGCTCTTCTTAGACAGCATCTGGTTCTTCAGCTCCAGCAGCTTGCTCTGACCCTCTTCCACCGCCACCAGCATCTTCTCCTCATCCTAAAACATCAGGCCAAAAACGTCTGCAAAATCTAATTTGGAGGAAATCCACTTTCCAGGATTAAATGGGTAATAATTGTTTGCCATGTTCGTTAGTAACTAAACCTGTCATTCTGGACATCTTTTACCCATATTACAGGAGGCAGTTTGACGATGATAACACAGAATGAATGCCTGAGATGACTACCTTCCTCTGTTCAGCCATGGTTCTGTCCTCCTTGTCGATGATTTCCTCCATTTTGTGGAGCTTCTTCTTCTGCTGTGCCAGTTGGTCTTGTTTGTACTCCAGCTGCGCATTTAAGCGAGTGCACTGAGTCTCAAACTCCAGCCTGAAAGGAGAGACACATCAAGGGGCCCTATTTTAACGATCTGAAACGCAAGTATCAAACGCAAGTAGCTTTGTGGGCGGATCTCAATCAGAATCAGAATCCGAAAGGGTTTTATTACCAAGTACGTTTTTTAACACATACAAGGAATTTGTTTTGGTGTTGTTGGTGCACGTCACACATTCTCTAAATGGAATATTAAACAATATAAGTATAGTTATAAACAATATAAGTATATGTACACAGTATGTGTTAAATTAAAAATAAAGATAGAAATAAAAAGAGCATTACAGCAGAGTACAGTGGCATGAAGAGCCAGGGGTGTGGAGAGAGTCAGGGTGGTTTCCGGGCCTTGTTAATAAAATGGGTTGGTCTGAAGTAGCTACATTACTCATAGGTGTGGTTTGGGCGTGGAGACCGACGAGGAGACCGACGTTTGCTATTTATTTTTCTTTTTGTCAAAATGTAAATAAAGAAATGTCAGAAAAACATACTTTCCGATGTTTTGGGCTCACTCTCACTGAATCACGAGGTTATGAATGCATGGTGATATTTTTGCAACGTAGTCTAACATTAGACCGAGATACCTCACTATAGATGATGCAGCTCTTCTGTCTCTCCTCTCCCGTGCTGCTGCTGGGACATTTGGGTTAAGTGGCATCAGCACATGCAGTTCAACATCACATCTCCTTAAGTCCTCTAATATTTCCTCATTTATGTCATCAACACATCCATGATTCATGGAAATGTTGTGTAAACAAGGTCATAGTTGTCCTTGTATTTATGTCTGGTTTGCAAAAATGGAAACTGCTGGGTCTGTGAGATGAGAGAAGCAAAGTGTATGCGCGGTGTGCACACGCTACATTACGGCCAAGCATGCGCCCTTAAAATAACATCTGAATAACGCACCGGTGACTTTAGACTAGGTTTTTCCTGGTCTGTGGTGGAACTGTTTTCTGAAACTGCAAAATAGCACTAGGGAACACGCCTCCTCTTTTTGCTGAACCGGCCCAGGAGCGCAAGTTCATTCCCTAATTTACCGACGTTGGTCTGTGGAGGGAAAAGTCCGCTGTGCGTCGGGTACAAAATAGAAATGATACATGCGTCGGTGTACAAAGTCAATTGTGCTGGGTGCAAGATAGGGCCCATGGTGTTCATGTTGTAAAACACCTTAGACCGTGTCATGCATACAAATACCATCATTTTAGTAGCAACACAACACAAGTCATGTAATTACCACGACACACAAATTTATTCAGAACCTACAGTTACATAAAAGTTTGCCAATTTGCTAAACAAGCAAAAAGAAATTCATGTTTATTTTAATTACATTATATTATTATAGCTAAAGGTATAATTGAATTACATTAATAAAACTCAGAATAATTATAAAGATCCTTTATTCTTAAAGGATCTTTATAATAAACTTACTTACAAAC
The DNA here is from genome assembly GCF_008315115.2 of Sander lucioperca. NCBI lineage: Eukaryota > Metazoa > Chordata > Actinopteri > Perciformes > Percidae > Sander > Sander lucioperca. The sequence continues at coordinate 19,841,165 of NC_050179.1, forward strand.
AATAAACTTACAAGGAATTTTATGAGATTAAAAAGTGGGTCTCAGGTCTCAACAGTTGGCGATTAGAGTAAAACTGTCACTGTATCAAAAAAAGCCGATCCAAAAATATTTCTTGTGTTTTTCTTGATCTAAAGTCATACATATTCAGGGTTTCCCGCAGCACTTTGCAGCTCGGGCGGCCCGCCTAAGCTGGGGAACCCTACCGCTTTAACTAGGTCGTCAAAAAAAAAATCCGCTGCACAAAAGGCCATCAAGTGCATCTCAGACAATAGCATGGACATGCTTCACACCGCGAGCGGGCGGGCACGCACGCCACATGGCCGAAATGAGAGAAAGAAAAAGAGACGTGGTCTGTCGCTGTCTGGAGGATAACTAGCCAGTTGATATCGCGTGTGTGTGTCCGTGAGAACAATCGCCATTTCACTGTCGCGTGTGCGTCGGAGTTTGTCAACAAATGTGCGGCCAGCTGAGGCATGCCCGGGCAGAGACGGGGTGAGTGGACTTACCAGAGTGTTGGCATACGGTGGGCAGAGAACATTTATATATGTTTACCTGTCCTATTCTTCACATCAGTGAGGCTTTCTTCTCTTGTTTCAACGAAGTGAATACATGACGAAGTGACTGGAATTATCCATCACCTCTCGTGCGTGGATTCTCAAGGTCCCGGCTGTTGCCCGGTCTTTGAGATACAGCTGTTGTCCGTTTGTTTTTAATCACTACACACAGTTCACAATACACGGTTAGTTAGCGTAGCGTACACACAGTGAAATTACGTGTCCTATTTTTATTTCACGCATACTATCTGCTGGAGTGTGTGAAGCTATGGGCTGAGCTCTGTTATCTCAGAGCTGTTTGTTTTGGAGAAGAGTTGTCAGGCAAAGTGGAAGAGTGCGTGTCACGGAAGATAATGGGAGCAATGCCAGTAAAATTGTTATAGCACTTTTTTTGAAAATAGTTTAATGAGCTTAAAATTGCACATTGCAACTGTTATTTTGAAAAGCTGGTTATTTATTAATTATTTAATATTTAGTGTAGTGTGTAGTACAGAGTCTGCCCCCCTCCCGGTCAGATGGCAAACCTACCACCTTAACTAACACATTTTCTGCGGGAAACCCTGCATATTTCCTCACGTTACGTTCCTCTCATTCAGTGTATCAGCACCGTTTTAGCTGGTTAAGTTTAGCACATTTGGTGCTAAAGATACTACTGTGTGGTTGCCGTACCGCTTCTTGTCAAGCTCTGTCTGCTGTTTTAGGTGCTCCTGCTCGTAAACTCTGATGTTGTCCACACCGATCTCAGCACAGAAGTCAGAAAACACCAAGTCCTCCATCTGAATACACAGAGCATACAGTATTCACTGTTTAGCCAAGTCAATTGCAAAAAACACCTTAACAGGGAAAACAGAAGAAACTGCAGGAAGAGCAACGGCAGAGGTATTCCTCTCCCAGGCCTGACAGCCAACCAATAGCTGTTGTGTGTACTAAATAGACCAACATAGTATAATTACAGGATGACAAAAATATAGATAGATGAGACAATATCGACATTGAGCCAATAGATTTAGTTAGGAACATAGATTAAAATCCTATTTGGCCAGTGGTTCTGACTCAAAAATAAACAAAATCGCCACCTTATGATATAAAAAATGGCACACAACAGGTTGAAGACAGTGCTCAAACAGCGTTACCTGGTTGATCTGGTCTCTGATTTTCCTCATCTCTGTATCCTTTGCCTCCACACTCTCCTGCTGCATCTGGATCTGAGAGTCCAAGTTTGCTAATTCACTCTCCATACGAGAAATATCCTGAAAAAAAATCAGCAGGGTATGACAAGACAGAGTAAGTACTGTGATACTTTGAAATTGTCTCTGCTTCCTGTATCCTATATCCTTGTAAATATATCATGCTTTGGGTTTTCAAGTGAAAGTTATTCACCATGATTTACATGTACACATACTATAGAGCCATGTCAAAGAACACAGCCTATATTATGATATTACATTTGAGAAAGACGAATTTCTGTGGCCCTACCGCTTGGTATTTAGGGATGGCTTTCTTCCGAAGGTTTTCCAGGTCAGTTTTGGAGTATTTGAGGCGGGTTTGAAGGCCCTGAGCCTCAGCAATGATCTGTTTCAGGTCTGAGTCCTTCCGCCTCAGCTTCATCAAATCCTGTCACAGGACCAAAAAGTTAATTATGCACTCTTAAATAGAAGTTTCAGCCCATTTGTGCGTCTCGTTCTTGAGAAAATATTCAGCAATTAATACACAGTATGTGTATGATGGGACATAATTTATGGCAAAAGCACAAACAACAAAACAATTGCAGCATTTTTTTAATCATGTGTAGACAGGGCAGGAAATTAACTTAATTCATTTAAGACTTAAAAAACTCTGGTCAAGACTAAAGGCCCTGAAGTTAACATTATATCAAATATTCAACATTTTATGTGTCGACTCACGCGCATCTCTGCTGCCAGCTGGTCCTTGCGTTCCTTCAGCCGCATCATGTCCTTCTCATCCCAGCAACGGGCTTTGGTTCGAAGGTAACTGGAGCCTCCAGAGACCATTCCTGACTTTGAAAACAGTGTCCCGTCCAGAGATACCGCCTAGAGAAAACACATATGATTGCATGTCTGCTGGCAGTAAAGGCAACATGTCAGTCAGTAAGCAAGTTCAAGAGTGTAGGCAGTGGTTACCACCTTACACCAAACGATTGAGACAACGGGAGCGCGCCCCAACTCTAGCAAGACTCTAATGATTTCATTCCGATATTGGAAAATAGTCTGCGACAGTGGAATCGTTTGGTGTAAGGTCGGCAAAAGATGAAAAGAAAACTGTATGACAGAACCAAACTAAATGCAAAGTGTTATTGTTGTACTTATTGGATTGAACTGATCCTGCGTCCCCTGTCTGTGGCCAATGGCCAAGCCTACCTTATTGCGCTCCTGCCTATCAAAGGCCACACTCCTTGCTTCTTTGATGGTCTCACACACCAACGCATTGCCACAGACAAACTGCACCACTTTCTTCAGCTGGGCGGCACCTGAGACAGTGTTAAACTGTACGACATCGACCACCATCTTGGCACCGGGCACCTCCCTCAGTCGCTCATTCAGAGGACTTACCTGGTCATACAGTAGTGATGGTTATCATTGGCACTACATATGCATGTGTGTGCTACTGTGATTGGCAAAAAAAACACAATTCTGCATATTGACATAAACTGACAACTCCTCTTCTTTACCATTTAGCATTTTCAACCATCCAAATAAAGTACTTACTTCCAAGTAGTCGATAGGCAGGAAGGTCTCAGGTTCGGCTCGCTCCTCCTTGATGAAATTGATACAGTCACGGGCCACTTTCTCTGAGGCCACTACAATGGCGTTCATGTAGCGGCCAAACACCTTGATGACAGCCAGCTGGTACTTTTTATGGATGGGGCTGCACAAGTCAGAAAGACGACCAAACTGGGACAGGAAAGAAAAAGAAATGAATAAAGAAAAATGGGTCAGAATTACTCAGCTCACGAGACGAGACGAGACACGAGATTGGGTTCACAAGAACGAGACTAGATGAGATTTTGACACTATTTTAAAGAAAACTTAAATGATGAAATATGACTGAAGAAATTGTCTTTTATTCAATCGAAAGTCACAAAATGAAAAATGAGCACTATGAAAGGTATTGCCACAAACTCAAATGGCTTCTCTCATGTATAACTAACTTTTTCAGACCTAATAACTGTGGCGCCCCTCTCTTCTCCCAAACCCGTCCCTACAACCTATTAAATCAAATAATTATAAATTTCTTACACAGCACTATAACTTTTATTCTTTTTTTTGCCTGTTAAGTTTTAATGACCGTTTTTAATTACTCTTTAATGTTTTATGTAAAGCACATTAAATTGCCTTGTTGCTAAAAGGTGCTATAGAAATAAAGTTCCCTTGGCTTGCCCTACAACCTCAGCCTGTCAGTCAGTCACCAGGGCAATAGAGAACACCTGTCTGTCTCGGAAGTGTAACATCAACTGTACAGCAACTGCACGTGATCTTGCCATTATATTATATTGCAGCAAACGGTGTCTGCGTCACACCTCTAGTCAGAATAGTTTCGTATTTACAAATAATTATCTGGTTCACAAGGTTTCGCCTTCTAAAATAAATAACACGTCTCTCTAAAGATGCAGTCAGCCATTATGAGTAGCATTAAAATAAAGCCCTCGTGGCCGGGTTGGCTCAGTGGGTAGAGCAGGCACACATATACTGAGAGGTTTATGCCTCGACGCAGAGGTCCAGGTTTCGAATCCGACCTCTGACGATTTCCTGCAGGTCTTCCCCCTCTCCCTCATCACCTAGCTGTCCTATCAATTAGAGGCAGAAAAGCCCAAAAAAGAATCAAAAAACATAGCCCTCAGTAAGTATTAAGAAAGACAAGGGACATGAATTGATTAAGTTCTAAATATCCCAATGCTAAATTTGTTTTCAGCGCAGTAGATTGATGGTTGCAAAGTAAGATTAGTTAGATAACTTTTTTCGGTGTGGTGTTTTTTGTTTTGTTAAGACAATAAACTTAAAAATCCATGTCTTCAGTCTCCTGCTCCCTACTCCCTACTCTTACGCCACTCTGTATCTTACCACAGTGTCAGGGTAAAGTCTGCGGAGCCTCTCGAGCAGCTCTTTGCGCTGCAGCTGCCGTCTGCTTTCCTGACTGTCCAGACGGGCGTTCCCCAGCTCCTCCAGCACCTGGCCCAGCTCCTGGTTCACCTCCTCACTTCGCTGGCGGCCTTGTTGCAGCTCTGCACTCAGGCTCTCCTCCCGCTGAAGGTACTCTTCAAGGGACGACCTGAAACATGCATTGAAGGAACACACCGACTTCTTGGGACTTTAGCTTATTCACCGTAACCCCCAGAGTTAGATAAGTCCATACATACCCTTCTCATCTCCGTGCGCGTTGTAGCTCTTTCCGACGGCTCCACCGGTGGCTTTGCCTAGCACGGATCGTGAAGGTAATTGGTTCCAACTAGCCTACTGCTCCGAATAAGTGACAAAATAACGCCAACATGTTCCTATTTACACGTTGTGATGTGTATAGTCACAGCGTGTACAAATAACAAGGTCACATGGGACACAGACATCTTCTAACCTTATATAAACTGGGAACTGTAGTCTCAGAAAAGCGAAGCATTTCTACTCTCTGTCCGGTGCTTCTTAGGTGCTGCAAGCATATCACTCCGCCCAAGTAGCAGAAGTAGCAGTGCTTTGCCTTTCTGAGAATATAGTTCCCAGTTTGTATACGGTTAGAAGATGTCTGTGTCTCATGTGACCTTGTTATTTGTACACACTGTGACTATACAAATCACAACATGTAAATAGGAACATGATGGCGTTATTTTGTCACTTATTTGGAGCAGTAGGCTAGTTGGAACATGTTACCTCCAGGATCTGTGCTAGGCTAAGCCACCGGTGGAGCCGTCGGAAAGAGCTACAACGTGCACGGAGATGAGAAGGGTATGTATGGACTTATCTAACTCTGGGGGTTATGGTGAATAAGCTAAAGTCCCAATAAGTCACCGTGTTCCTTTAACTCTATAAAGTATTCTCAGTTTCATTCTGTGATGTTGCATCCTGATTTTAAAGTATATAATGTGTCACTGATAAATAACCATGGAGTTTATTCAACACCTCCCTGACTGTCAGGGACAGACAGGGTTTTTATTGTACAGCCATGTGGTTTAAGGTGTGCACATGACATACTTGCAGGAGGTGGTGTACTCCTCTAGCTTCTCTGCTCTGCGTGTCAAATCTTCCAGCTGAGTCTGGTTGTTCCTGATGGCAACCTACAACAGATGATGTGCCAAGAGTGGTACAATTAAAGTGGCTATAAAACATATTGGATACATGTGTTTTTCAGCAGCTGTTCATCCATAAACATTAACTTCAAAGATGTGTAGACGCAGCACAAATGTGCCAATAACAGTACCTCCACTTCCTTCTTACGGCGCTGGTCGAAAGCCATCTTCTCGTAGTCAGCTTTCACCTCCCAGTGCAGTTTCTCCGCCTGCTGGCTGAGGACAGCCCCTTGCTTTCGGGCCAGCTCCTTCAGCTCTTTGTATCGCTCTAACTGTGGCAGAAATGCAAAAACCCGCTAAGGGTGTTACTGTATGACAATGTCAGTTTTTTTTGTCCCTTATGATTTCAGTTAGGTAATGCAGTTGTTAATGCTTACTAACAAAAAAAAAAAACAGGATAAACACTGAATTATAATGTTGTCTGATTCATGAGCGTTGACCATCCACAAACATAATACAATTTTGCTTCAGGTCAATACGTATTCAGTTGCAAGATAAGCATGGGTGATTCAATTAAGATTCAATTAGATCTATGAAGTGGAAATTCAAGTTTATATTTAATATAAGTATATAGTTACATCAGAAAGAAAAAAAAATCTGTAATATATATTAGGACTGAATAATCTGAACTAAAGTGTGACCTAATAATGTGACCTATCAGTGCAGCTCTGCCAAAGAGTTGAATGTTGTTAACTGATTATGTGTCAGTCATAGGGCTGCACAATTAATCGAATTTTAATCACGATCATGATTTTGGCTTCCCACGATCAAATTCACGTGACCGAGCGATATTTATCTCTTATTTATTTCATTCCGTTCATAGAACGCTCTGTATCAATTTTTTTTTTTTTCCAAAGCTCCATAAACCACTCTCTGATCACGTGCCTCCATGAGCCAATCAGAGTTGTTCCCTGCACCGCGCAGCTTAGTTTAGATGTTGACAGTCACAGAGGACAGAGTAACGTGAGGAAAATTCCACAACAGATAGCAGTCGGTCATAAGTCGTCACAAGGTGTACCAGTTTACCAGTAAACGCAACATTTTGTCCCGTCTGTGTTGTTTTTCAGACAACAGCAGTGACCATTGTGCTAGTTTGAGTCTTTTAGCTCATAGCTTTAGCAGCAGACTGTTGTACGTACCGCTACACGCTCACACTACACCGTTTAGCTGTCAGTATTTTAGCCATGTTTACTACTGTAGCTAATGGTAGGCTAACGTTAGCTGCTGTGTAACGTGTTATTAGTGTTTACTAGCGTGACATGCAGCGATCTTTCTGTTTCCTCTAACGTCTGTTTTGGAGCATCAGAGCGCAACGCAGACATTTAAGTGGCACCGTAATCCACGTTGCTATTTCGTCTGGTAGATACCGGGCACTGGTGCCCTATTGGCACCAGATTTTAACATGCGCCGTTAACATGAACAGAAAATTGCGTTGCCTGTATCTTTTCACGGCAAACGCGCATGTTTGGAAAGCGGTCGCACAACCGCTGAAATGGCATACTCCATAGTATCCTTCAACAAAGGAGGAATGTAGCACAATATGGATGTATTGGCAGGAATGTAGCACAATATGGATGTGAAAGCAGTTATAATTAGCCTATGTGACAATAAAATATGTTTTGGTTAAAATCAACAAATAATCGTGATAATTAATCGTGATCAATATATTGAGCAAAATAATCGTGATTATCATTTTGGCCATAATCGTGCAGCCCTAGTCAGTCACCACCAAAGAAAGCCACCAAAAATGTTTGGTTGGGTAAAATGTATGTATATGTATATGTAGACAGTGTATGTGAGTAACATATTGTAAACCTTCACATACAGTCCACTGGGTTTATTAGTATGTTTAGCTGTTTGCTGCACAAAACAAAAGCAATATAACCCTGGCCTCCAACCTCCCAGCGGCTATATTTTACATCATGTTAACTGACTTCTGTTTTGACTAAACAGGAAAGGGGTTGCCATTGTTTGACACACACTCACCTGATCCTCATCCAGCTCAACATCTCTCCCCAGGGAGGCTCCCTTCTCCTGTATCTGCTTCTCATAGTTCTTCCAGGTCCTCTCCAGTTCAGAGATCTCCTGCCGTCCCTCTGTTAGCTCCCGCTCTTTACTAGCTATCAGCTTCTGACTCTTCCTCAGGGCATCACGGACCTCCTCGGCCTTCTTCATGTGATGGGAGGTGTTTACCTTGGCTTTGATGTACTGGGATCGACACTGGGACAGGATATGCTCCTGGGCACTGAGTGAGAGGAGACCTAAGTTATTCCTAGTTAATGGCACAGACCGCCAACTTATTTATATTATATGCCATTTCCATTAGAGCTAAACAGATGCTATGATGGGAGGCTATATATCCCCACATGGAGAAACAAAACAGGTGATAAGGGACAAATTAAATAATATCCATTAGCTATACTTATATATTTTCTGATACTGGTTAATACTTTTTTTTACCAGTTATAATTTTCAAATCCACACACACACACACACACACACACACACACACACACACACACACACACACACACACACACACACACACACACCGAATCTCCTTCTCTATGTGCTGCTGCTCTCTGCTGAAACGTCCATGTTCTTTCTTGTAGGTTTTGACCGTTTGCTCTGCGTTCACCAGTTTATTGTTCTTAGCAGCTGCAGCCTGCTGTTTCTCCCTCAGGGTGTCGCTGAGAGCGTTGATGCCCTTCTCATTATGGCAGAGCTCAGCCAGGCTCAGCTGCAGGCGGTTCTGGTGAAGTTCGTCCAACAGCGTCTGGTACTTCTGGGCCTGGAAAAGTGGGAGGTGGTGGGGCCAGTTAATCGATGGACAGGTAAGCTGAAGAGAAACTGAGGCAACTAAACTACAGTTAATGCTGAAAAGTCAATTCCTGTGAGCACACACACACATCAGTAATTTAGGGCACCTTACACTAGCGCTGGGCGATATGGAGAAAATCAAATATCACCATATTTTTTACCAAATACCTCGATAACGATATTGCGACGATATGTAGGGTTGACAATTAATGCTTTCACAAAATATTTACACAATGAGATTTGTGATAAATAATCATCAATAATGTGGAAAGGCAAATAATAGAACTGCGAGAACATTCTGGAAAGTTCAGAAAATTACATCACTTTACTGTAATGCAGCCTGTAAAACCAGGAAAAGGCAACACTTATGTCATATTACAATATCCAAAATCTAAGACCATATCTAGTTTCATATCACGATACCGATTTATATTAATATATTGCCCAGCCCTACCATACACTTATTTCTGCTGATACAACAACAGAGACAGCATGGGCCACACCCTAGAATGAAGACCAGCATAAAACCCCATTAGAGGAAGAAAATTCAAATAAACCAAACAAGCAAAGTATCAAAAGAATTTCAGGTGGATTTCCAGAGTATTATAACACTGGACAAAAACTTATGACCATTATAGCTGTATTTTACAATACTAGCCTGAGAAATACAGCCATCAATTCAGGACAGGGGGATTTCAATATCCATTATAATGTGCTACTTTACAGTCACATTGCATCACAATTTGAACACCTATGCCTAGGATGCAGTCCAAACTTCCCCAGCATTTTATCACAATGCAGGCAGCACACCTACATCAGAAATTATGGCTTGGCTCATTGAGCTCAAAATCCAATCTGAGAGCAGTTAAAGTGTTAGTATGCATCAACAAAAATGCTTATTTGATGGTCCAACACCCCCCTCGGGCGGGGGACTGGTCCAGCAATTTTGCAAAATTGTAGCCTTTCAAAACCGACAATCTGACAATCACATCCACTTCATGGAGGATATACAAAACTGTGTACCTAACGATTATCCCCCTATATGACAGCAGTTTTTTTCACCTCACCTTAGTATGTCAGAACAGCTATGTACACTTTTGCCTTCATTCGTGGTTTGACAAACCTTGTTTCATGAGTACCTCTAAACCGGACCAAACTGAAAAACAAGATGTTTTTATGTGTGATAGTACTGTAGTAGCATTGTGTCCTCCAGATTCCTCAGCAACAAAAAACAGCCACCTGCTCTCAGCCAGACATTTGACTGTGAGTGGTTATGAATGTAGCTGGCAGGAAAAATAACTGCAAGTGTGTGGTGGCTCTAGGGACTGCAGTGTCACAGATGCTGGATGTACAGAAAGATCACATTCGTAATTTTGTGTGAATTTACCTCTATTTTTTCCTGGGACACCTGTTTCCTCTCGACAGTAGCAGATTTCTTCTTGTTGAAGTGAAATTGTGTGTCCTCTTTGGCCTTCAGCAGGGCCTGTTTCTTCTGATCATACTCTGCAGCATACTCTTTCGACTGACTGATGCACTCAAACATCTTGGTCCTCTCCTTTGGGTCCTTCAGAGCTATGGACTCCACTGCGCCCTGGTGAGGAGCATAATGAATAACAAATTGTAAGGCTATTATTATTACTACCAGCCATTATATTGCCGTGTATATTGTATTTGTGTCGTGCTGTCTTGAATCTTGTTAACTCTTGACGATGAAAATATATGTTTTAGTGCCCATATAAGGTGTGTTTTTTGTATTACATATTGAGTCACAGCACTTCACATTTTTTCAGCTAGAGTCCACACAGAATGAAAATGGGCTTGGCAGAAATGCATGGAAATAATGGATATAGACACATCTGATCTTACTATCTGTATGTTTATGACAGTATTTACCTGGAACACCAGACAGTTTCGAGCTTTGGTCACAATGCCAACCTTCTCCAGCTCCTCCATGTATTTGGCCAAAGAGACATGTACACTATTGATGCGATACTCAGAGGATTCACCTAAAAAAATACAATGAATGGCAGTTATGCCAGCAGCTGTGTTACTGTACTTTCGACTTTCGTTTCGACTTGATACTAATAAGGGGGCTATGCTTTCTTTCTTTTGCAACTCTTTAAGATCGTTTTAATGCCAAGTACAACACAAACTAAAAACAATTTAATTGAAATTTGGACCCCTTTAACCTAAATAACATAATGTTTATATTCTTATTCTTTCAAGGACTCTGGGACTTGCAAACATATCTTCATGAACCTAAAAACACCAAACAGACCACTGCAAAGAGAAGCAAGCACCTGTGTCATTTAGGTTAGTTAAAATGACTAACGTTAACCTATATAATATAAAAGTTACCTATAGGAGGCTTTTCTTGATTCAGTATTTCCCTTAGCCTGTCCTGTTTTGAACACACTGAGGCTTCCTTAACATTTAACTACAAAAGCTGATTAATATGTAGAGACTCATAAGCTAAAATTAGTAAACGTACCTATGATGCTCCTACAGAAGATGGTCTCCTTGTCGTCGTCGTCGCAGTATCGCATCGCCACGCGGGCGGTGTCGAGCACCGGCCGCCCGATGTGAGCTCCATGTATCAGGTCCTTAAGGTGCTTTACCCGGAGAGAGGCAGCCCGCTCCCCCATGGCAAAGCTCAGGGCGTCCATCACATTGGACTTGCCTGGTGTGATTTTACATCTTGAGCATATCTCTGAACTAACTAAAGCTTTTAGTCGTTGCCTCTGTTATAGCTGAGTTTGCTATGCTAACCTAGCTAACAGTTCAATTTAAGAAGCATAATGTTGACATAACATTCCCTAAAATATCTATTTTTTGTAATGTAAATATATGCCCTAGTTTTTAATTCACTCTGACATTATATTCAGTGATTTATAAGTTTGTTAATTTTCTAAAAAAGAGGGATATATATGGTAAAACTTTGTCCGAGAACGGGCACAGATCAAGTAGCTAGCTAGCTAGAGTACCGTTAACCCAACTGATATTAATTCATATGCTAAAGCTAGCTAGTAGCATTGACAGCTAACCATAGCTCGCTAGAGAGCTAGCTAGCATTGAATGTAAAAAGTTCACTTACCAGAGCCGTTTGTGCCAATTATACAATTAAATCGCATGAACGGACCGATGACTTTCTTCCCTCGCCATGACTTGAAGTTTTCAATATCAATTTGTTTTAAGTAGCCCATTTTAATCTCACTTTGCTGCTGTGAATCAAGCCGCTAATTTGTCAGTCACCTATTCAAAGCCACAGGGTAGTGAGAGGCGGGAATCGCGGGAAGCACAACTTGCTTTCCACCTAAGCAAGTAACATATTTCACTTATATTCTTTTGCATATCAGTTTGTCATGCAGTTAGTATGGAAGCCCATTTCCGCCAATGTGATGAAAAAAAGATCCTCTGAGTCATTATTATGAGTTAGTATCTTAAAATTAGAATTAGTATCTTAAAATAATGAGTAAGTTAGTATCTCAATAAAAACAATATCTCAAAATAATAAGATACCTTCTTAAAATAAGTTAGTATCTCAAAATAATTATAAAATTCCTCAAAATAATTATAAAATTCCTCAAAATAATGACTTCGTATCTCAGAGTAATGAGAATTTCTTTTTTTAAATAATGACTTAGTTTCTCAAAATACTGAGAAACTTTCTCAAAAGTGAGTTAGTAACTCAAACTATGAGAAACTTTCTCAAAATAATGACTTAAAGTGACTATATGTAACTCAGTTTGTGTTGATTTCAGCGGCCCCTTTGGACAAACGTGGTAGGGTTTTTACCACATTACAACGCTGTTGTAAAGGTCTAGGAGTTAGGGTTACGGGGAGGTCATATAGTTGCGATGAATGTTTTGCTCAGACAGATAATAATGAATTTACAATAAGAGAGTACCTTACAGATGCATTGTTGCATTTCAAGTGTTGCATACGGTAACTTAGCCTACTTTGGATGTATCGTGAGCTAAACTGGGTATCGCTGTCACTGTGTCACAAGCCAAAGCAATAAGAGATTGTTGTAGCAACCAACGTAATAACTTAGATTAATATAGCGCATTTCATGAAACCCGAGGACGCATCACACAGGTACAGGGGGACAAGTGAAAAGAAAATAGTAGGCCAACACAAACACGGACTAAAAGGAATAACACGTCTGCGCTAAATTGAAGGGGGACGTAATTTAATCTAGGCTACTGACCAACCACATCACGCAATCTAAAGTTATTTTATGAACGAAATAGACATATTACATACCTGAGGGCCAATTCAGGGATGTTTTTGAATCATTTACAATCCCGTAATTGTCTCCATCTGTTGAAAGCCAGACCAAGTGTGACTCAGATTTTCACTTTCCCTTTTAGCTTTTAGTTGTTCTTCATTTAATTTCCTTTTTTTCTGTGATGGCCCTGCCCCAGTATCAGCCATAACTACAGCAGATAACTTTTAAAATAAAATTAAAATACATTTAGGCCTACATAAAGACATCTCCTGCTACCTTTTACCTACATACTCACAGGCTTTTCCAGTGTTCAGCCGAAATCGGTGACCCTTCAGAATGTGTGCTCTGTAGCACCGTCTACCTGCCGTAAATCATTTTGTAACTTCTCGGGAAAAATTGGACCCGGGCAGAGGCATTAATAAAAACTATATAAAAATAGCATTCTTTTCACTGTTAGTGTAGTTTGCTGTTACAGGTCATTTATGATCATCAGATGGAGCATTACACAACTTCAGACACATTTAAAAGTTATATATAGCCACTTTAATATGTCAAAATAATTATTTAGTTCTCTCAGTGTGTGACTAAGTAATTATTTTGACTATTCTTTGTATTTATATATTATATATATGTATTTTTATTTATTTAAGATTTTATTTATTTAAGATTTTGAATGCGAGACTACAATACTTGTAACAGTATTTTTACACTGTGGTATTGCTACTTTTACTTACATAAAAGATCAGAGTACTTCTTCCACCACAGCTAATAATATTGTACGTACATAATTTCATTTAAATATAGTAATAAGTTAGAAATCAAAAAAAGGTCTCAGGTAATTACAACCCAAGTCAAGTTGGTATTTCTTTACATTATCAAGTCAAGTCTCAGGTAAAAAATCCCTTCACACACAGTTTGACCTTTGAACACAAAAAGATGAAAGGAGTGACGGAAACACAAACAAAATGTTCATGACTTTATTGGTCAATGTTGAATTCAGATGTCACACATCCGCAAAGATGAGAAATGTATTCTGTGTCAATTGATTTTCAAGTTCATCCTCTTTCCACATATTATAGCGATCAATAAGGATGGTCACGGACGTACTCCATGATGTGTTTCAGGGCCAGCCAGGTCTCTGTGGCAGTGGGGATGATCTGATTGGCTGGCAGGATGAAACCATAGCGACCAGTGTCTCTCAGCTCGAAGGCAAAGGAGTACTTGATGCCCAAGTTGTAAGACCAGTCAATGCTGCCGCCGCTAGCTGGATCTGAGAGGAAGAGGTGAGCTGATGACATGATGGTAGCAGCTCTACTAACCAGGGCTTTTTGAGGATTTTGACATGGATAACATTTTAAAAATCCAATGACAATATACTGATTTGTATTATTTTTTTTACATGAACACATCAAATGAAAATAAACAATTTTGCTATTGATTGCTTGAACTTGTTAAAGAATTATGATCAAAAATATATTGGTGTGGGACATTTTATAGTTGGAAAATGAACTCGTCAGTGCTCTCTGGTGGACTTAGTGTATGTAATGGTGACATTGTTTTCTAAATTACCTCAAACATGTCTTTGGTACATTTGTCCTTTCAAATTCTTGTTACTTATTGGCCCACGTATACATTTAGAATAAACCACTATTCTCTAATATATCAGTACTAGTAGCTAGTATCAGTACTATTTTCTATATGAGTAGTACTAATTGTATATTTTAGAGGAATTGCAATTAATAATTCGTTTTTAAAGTTTATGTATTTATTGTACCCACTACATTTACTAACTAAAGGTAAGTAAGCCGTATCACTTCATTATTTTTTTATCATAATTACACCTACACATTTCTACGGAGCCCCCCTGGTCCCACTTTGTCAAAAAAATTAATTATAACTATCTCGTGGCCTCAAGATAGTATCTCGTGGCCTCAAGATAGCAACGTGTCTGACACATGGACCCTTTGTTATTAAACTGGACCCTGTAGTGTATTGCAATACTTCACATTCTGTGCAATATTCTCAGTTTTAATATTCAGTGTGCAATATAGTTTGCTGCAGTTCTGCTTCTATTTATTTACTAGTACTGTTCATCACAATTCTGTTAATACAGTAATGTAAATCTTGTAGGCTGCATATCCATAGTCCTTTATAATTCTTCTAATTTTACATGTATATACTTGTTTATTTACCAACTTCTATTATTATTTATATTCCTTTAAATGTCTTGATGTGCACATCAACTGTGACACAAGAATTGTCCCCCGGGTTATCAATAGCATCAATAAAGATCAATAAAGTATTTCTGATTCTGATTTTAAGTTAACCTATAGTTGAGTGTGCAGACTGGTTCATTAATTATTGAAGTGTTTCACATTTTGGTAGTTTTGAATGTAAGAAAAGCATGTGTTCGTGTAGCCTACGAAAAAACGTCAGCAGAGGGCGTTCTAGGCTTAGGTCACGGTCACGAGATAGTATCTTGAGGCCACGAGATACTACCTTGAGGTCACGAGATAGTATCTTGAGGCCACGAGATACTACCTTGAGGTCACGAGATAGTATCTTGAGGCCACGAGATACTACCTTGAGGTCACGAGATAGTATCTTGAGGCCACGAGATACTACCTTGAGGACACGAAATAGTATCTTGAGGCCACGAGATAGTATCTTGAGGCCACGAGATACTATCTTGAGGCCATGAGATAGTATCTTGAGGCCACGAGATACTACCTTGAGGTCACGAGATAGTATCTTGAGGCCACGAGCTACTACCTTGAGGACACGAGATAGTATCTTGAGGCCACGAGATAGTATCTTGAGGCCACGAGATACTATCTTGAGGCCACGAGATAGTATCTTGAGGCCACGAGATACTATCTTGAGGCCACGAGATAGTATCTTGAGGCCACGAGATACTATCTTGAGGCCACAAGATACTATCTTGAGGCCACGAGATAGTTATAATTAATTTTTTTTGACAAAGTGGGACCAGGGGAGCTCCGTACATTTCAGCAGTTTGTCATCTGCTTAACTTTGAGGTGAATTTAAATTTGGACATAAAGAGAAAAATGTTACTCACAGATGATGTTGCAGATGCTTCCAACCTTGTATGTGGTACCATACAGGGAAGTGAGTTTCTGCACTGCTGCTTTGCCAACAGAGTACTGTATAGGGAACAAAAACAGAACAAAACACTGTAGTTAGATACACTGCAGAGATAATACTGGTGCAGAAGGGGACATGCAGAAAAAAAGGCCATAAAGCAGTGCTTTTTAGAGTTTCCACTCTTAAAATATCCAGAAAAAAATAGGAAGGGTGGTGAACGTTTATTTATATAGCCCAACACCACTAATTCTCTTCTTAAAGTCTCAGAGGGCTTTGTTACCATTTCTCAGTGTTAATATGCACAAAAACTTGAAGAAGTTTTGCTGAAAAAGAGGATTCTTCGTTGAGTTAAGGAAGATGATTTGGTATAGTAGTGATGAGTTTATCAATTTAACAATCCTGGAGCAAATAATTTGAATTTTTAGCAATAAAACTTTAATTAGATAAGAAATTATAACCCCAAGTTGTACAACTAAAGTAGTCTGCAGTCAAAAGGCAGGATATTGCTTTTTTTAAATCATTAAAGTAAACATTTTTTTTTAAATCAGGTTATAATACCAGAGTCTCTTGTCTTCCTGAGGGCACAGATTTTTTTAAGGAGATGATATAGCTGCCTCTCTGTTTTGCAACTCTCCTGTCTGAGAACTACTTTGTTTTGTGAGACAAATGTGTCACATTTAATTTGCATGTGCCTCCTCACAATTTACACTCTACTGTATGTTTCTCCTTCCTTACCAGCTCAGGCTGATGGGGCACACTCCCGCAGGAGTAGCCATAGGGGTACATGAGCAGCTGGGAGTAGGCGTGGACGGAGATGAAGGACTTGAAGTTTCCGTGACTCTCGATCAGGTTTACCACGTTCTTTACCTCAATCTCAGAGTGAGCCGAGGGGCCGTGGTAGGACTCAGAGCAGGGGTTATTACTGGCACCAGGGCCTGGAGGGAGAAAACAAAATTTAAAGGTCCAATATGTAATATATTTACTGTATTAAATCCAAAAATTACCCCAATGCATCATCAGATATTAAGGAAACATGCTAAGTTGAAATATTATCTAGTATTATTATCTAGCCAGTATTTTCTCCTTTTGAAATTTCCGTTCCGTTCTGTTTGTGTTTTGACCTGTGTGTTGTTATCAACTGCCCAGTTTGACAGCCAGGCTGCCAGATATACCTGTAAAAACGTAAACCCAGCGTGCCACAGCTGTAACGTTAGTACAGCCATGAAAGCAGCAAACCAAAAAACAGGATCAACGGAGATAGATTCTACCCAACCTAAAAAAAAATAATTTCCTCCTGAACAGGTAAGCATTAGCTAATTTTTAATTAATAAATAATAACAAAGCTAATTTATCACGGCTACAAGGGACGGGCATTTTATGTCATTTCAACATTTGTGTAATCACATTGAATTACATAGCTAGAGTACTCAAGTTGGTTACTTGCAAAAGCAATTGAAACACAGCCAGTAAAGTGATCCCGATTGGTCCTGGCTAACGCCGCCATGCTAACCCTGCTAATTGCTAACGTCACCCGAGGACCAGGTAAGCGGGCCACGGCTGTTTACAATGTGTAGCCTGTTCAGCGGCCGTAGCTAGTTGACATCGTTGAGTTATTTTAAGCCAAGAGAAGGGGGTTGTAAATCAGGACAACCGTGAGTTTGCAGTGTGTTTAGCGATTGTTGCCGTAAGTTTAAAAAATAAAGTGTGTTCAGTCGGGTGGAGAGGACGGCAAGGTAGTGTTATTTTTAGCAGTTCCTGCCATAGCTAATTTTAAGCTGAGGAAGTGTGTCTGTCCGTTGGATGCAGAGGACGGCGAGGTTGTTGTGTTTTTAGCGGTTCCTACCGTAATTCTAAGCCTAGGAAGTGTGTCGGTCCGTCGGGTGGAGAGGACGGCGAGGTTGTTGTGTTTTTAGCGGTTCCCACCGTAATTCTAAGCCTAGGAAGTGTGTCGGTCCGTCGGGTGGAGAGGACGGCGAGATTGTTGTGTTTTTAGCGGTTCCAACCATAATTCTAAGCCAAAAAAGTGTGTCTGTCAGTTAGGTACAGAGCTCCGCGTGAGCATGGGCTTTTATGACAATATAGCCAGCATCTAACGTTAGCTACTCCGCTGTGCTGTGAAGTAATGTCCTATATGAGACAAGCGTCTAGCAACAGTGTTGTGGATGCTGCGGTTTCAGCCTGGCAACCACCGTGAACTTCGATTCTGGGGAGGAGGGGGCGGGGGAGATGACTCTCTCCAGTATTTTGAATTTGTACTGCAGTAACTATTTTAAACACTAGCTGTCAGTATAACATATTGCATCTTTAAACATGTTGTGAGTTACAGTGGACATCATAACACCATGACATACATGATCTTACATGCAGACACTCAGCTGTCAGTTTATTAGGTAAAACTAACTAAAACTAATGCATTTTAATGACAAAATTACTTTAGGTCATGTGGGAGTCTGTAGTTTGTGGTGCTGTTGAATTGCACTGCGCTTACAGTATTGAGCAGTGTTTCTAATATTTCTACCTACTCTTTTCTGGTCATGGGGTGGGCAAAATATTGGAAACACTCCTCAGAATAAAGCATTACTGTGGAGCTGTTGTATTAGACTGCATTAACTAGATGTACTTAATAAACAGTGTATATTGATTGTATATTCACATGCTGTGTCCAACATTTTGTTTCACCTTTATCTGAAAAACCAAGATGTTAATCTGCTGAAACTATTTTTAACACTGGAAAAATGTTTCTTATTTTAGTAATACTGTTCGAAAAGAAAAGCTGTTTGAGAAAGACCAAAGATTGTGTAAAACTGAGGGGTTTATATTTTAACCTTTAGAAAATGTACTGTACTTATCAATGTGGCAGGAAATTTCTAGATGGGTGTCTGCAAAATGCATATGTTTTCAGACAAAGTCGTTCCCCCCCTAGTACACAATCTAGTACAATAACAACGTTATACAACACAAAGTACATGAGAAGCATTAACTGTCTTTTTCTATACTGACCACCAAAGCCCGCATCCCAGTTCCTGTTGGGATCAACTCCAATGCACACGGAGCCTGGGTTCTTGGAGCGGGTCTTACGCCACATACGGTCCTGTGCATAACACAGTTTCAAGTCAGTCAAGCACATAACTGGGCAGTTGTCATGTTTTTTTCTTAGGATCTAAACTGTAAACTGGTTTATATCAACCATGTTTTCCCTCTCAAATATACACATCAAAATAATGGGTTTTGGTAAACACAACATGAAAAAAACAAGAAAATAAGAGCAAAGATGTAGCAGGTTTTACAAGTCCAAAATGTGTCATTGAATGATAGTAACATACATTGGAGTGGGTGTAAGCGTAGCCGTCAGGGTTGGCCAGGAGCAGCATGTAAATGTCCATGGTGTTCAGAAGGGAGGTCAGGGAGGCGTCGGTACCATAATCAGTGGCAATCTAAGCAACACAAGGCTTTTATTTTGTAGAAATTACATATCTTGTGCAGTATAGTTGACAGTTTTATCCAGAGTTAACAATGTAGAAAACGGATAAAAGGTTATTTACTAGAAAAGAAGGAATCCATTTAACACATTTTGTTGAGTCTAGAAACAAGAATATCAGTGTGCATCTTGATGTAGATGTAGATATTGATTTCTTGTTAACGTTATTATTATTACGTACGTAATTATTTTCATTATCTATTAATCCGCTGATTAGTTTTTGGAATCATCATTTTGACTGTAAAATGGAAGATGAGAGTGAAAAAAAGCTGTGGCGTCTTCGGATTTCTTGTTTTGTCCGACTAACCGTTAAAAACCCAAAGATGGTTTATTTACAATGAATGTGACCAAGAAAAGCACGTTTAAGAGTTTAAAAGTTTGCAGTTTTTGCTTGGAAATTGACTGAAATGATTAATCAATTGTTAAAAAGAGTGAATTACTGTTAATCAACTAGTCATTTCAGCTCTATTTATAGTAATAAGACTTCTTTTAAATGCATCTAACTAAGATCTTTTTCTTCTGGCAGTTTCTTTTTACAGCCTCTGGATGAGATCTAACACATTTGAATTAAATCACTCAATCTATCATTCAAACTCGTCGACATATTGTACCTTGTTGGCTGTCCACACTCCGGTAGCCTGAGACACCCATTCTCTGGAGTGGATACCTGTATCGATCCAGATGGCAGGACGCTTGTTTCCCCCAGTGCTGAACTACAACACAATGTCAACAGAATCAAAACTCCTGCTGTTATAAAAATGGATGAAATGATATAGAGTATAGGTGTGGTGTGTGTGTGAGGTATGTCCTACCTTGAGAACATACATGGGCCTGTTCTCATACGATCTCCCGATGTCCTGCTTGGTGACGAGTTTAGGGTACTGAGCCACCAGAGTGTCCATCCAGCTGTAGATCTGTATGGGAGACAAGTTATGTCATTTCAATACAAATGAGGAATGTATGATACTAAAGAGAAATACTGTAGGTGTGCTGTGGTTGACTAATAAACAATGAATTGATTAGTTCATGAAACATCTGTATTTACATGAGATTACTGCATTAGACCACTATTGCCCAAAAGAAAAAAATCCAATTTCTGATGACAATAATTATTAAAAAGTAAATATTTCTGGTTTATTGTATCATTTGTCATCCTCATGTTTAGTTTACCCCTGTACTTGACAAATTTGTACAACATTTTTTTTTTTATCCATGTGCCACACTGGTTACCCTGATGAGCTGACATTGATCTCAGCATTGAACAATAACATCTTCAAATACTATTCAAATACTTGGCTGTTAACTGACTAGTCGACCAACTGACATAATAAATAAATGTGTGTGTGTCTGTGTGAAAAAAGACCATCAACAATGGTTTCTTTACATTTGTGGCTCTGATAGTGCATATCCTCAAGTAAACACATTTTATATTTAAATTCTACACTTTTCTCAAGTACAGTAAATGTACACTATAGGTAAATATATACAATATATAAGTACATTTTTGAGGTACTTGTACTTGACTGTTTACATTTTATGGTACTTCATACTGTACTTATACGCCACAACATTTTGGAGGCAAATATTTTCCACATTTATTTTAAAGTTTAGTTAAAGATTTTGATTATTTATACAAAATATAAATCAACTAATAATGTTTGATGTATTATTATGAATTAAGCTACCCAGCAGTATATAAAGTTATTAAAATTAGCTCCACCCTCAGGAGCTGGAACATGTACAAATGCATCACTAATTAACATCAAGAACTATATATATCTTGTTTTCTGAAATGGTCCATTCTGTATAATAAGTATTTAAACTTGTTGGTCCATTTTGAGGCTAATACTATTGTACTTTTACTTAAGTAAGAGAGTATTTCTACACTGTGGTTTTGCCACTTTTATTCAAGTAAATAATCCGAGTCCCCCACTGTCTATTTGTGATCAATCAATATTTTGAAAACCGATGTTTGATATGAAGCGGAGAGGAGTTACGTGTGTGTGTGGCGGGTCTTAAAGATGGTTTTCTCTATCTAGAGAGTCATGAGTAACTTGTGTGTTTGTAAAAAAAAAAAAAAAACCTACAGTCTCCAGACGATGATAAGCTCCAAAGTTGAAGCTCCTGGTGCTGAACTCGTTCATCTGGTTCTCTTCCATCTCAGCTTTCTCCTCATCGAGAAGCTCCTGAATGTGACAGGGAAGAGACCTCAAATTCAGTGTTGTCATAGTCTCAAAATAAAAAAAAAAAAAACCAGGACACATAATCAGAGACACTTGGGACACTTTTTTGATTATATTTGGAGGATTTCATACCTGAAGGTTGTTTATAATGACAGAATAGTGGATGTTGTGGGCAATAAGGTACTCCGTCACAGAGCTCACACTGGAGTGGGGCACTCGGATGTCTACAGGGAGCTCAGTGGAGACCGGGTGGAGCCAGAAGTCCAGCTGGGATCAGACAGGTAATGATAGATTGGACTTTAATACTTTCTCAGTGTCGTATCTCATATCCTCACATAGATCCAGTAAGCATGAACACATCACTCCAGTTTTAGGTGCCCTTGAGGCACAGTGCATTATTGACCTCTGAACCATTTTTGAATCTATGAACTTGTTCATCCTATTGCATTATCTATCATGGAACTCCAAATCTCCAAAATCCATGTTGAGATATTGCAGAAGTTTGGAGACATAAAGTATCAAAGTATCAAATCACTAGAAAACTTCCCAGAATTAATCTAAATAATTAATTTAATCAGAGTTCAAGTTAACTAAAACAGAATCTGTTGCTATAAAATCTATCAACATTTATTTATTTTACATGCTTGCTTCTAAATCTACATCAATTTATGTCTTGGAGGAGTAGCAAATATTTCATAATTCGAATAAAATGAGAGGAAAGGTTAATCTCTGGATTTTTTTTTGTGTGGTTGCAGCACAAAACAGAAGAGCCTCTGAGAGTTTCTGACTTTCTGACTCGGTTTACCTTCAGTCCACATAAAATCTCAAGTGGATTATTTTAATTTTAATTTGATATGCCATTTGTACTTCTGGGAGGTTTAACACAAACTGTTTGGCACAAACAGCTGCCGAAACCTGAGCTACTTAATTTGTACTGTTTACTCAATGCAGTGAGAGAGAGAGAGAGAGAGAGAGAGAGAGAGAGAGAGAGAGAGAGAAAGAGAGAGAGAGAGAGAGAGAGAGAGAGAGAGTGTGTGTGTGTGTGTGTGTGTGTGCGTGTGCATGTGCGTGCGTGCGTGCGTGCGTGCGTGTGTGTGTGTGCGCGTGTGCATGCGTGTGTGCGTGTGTACCTCCCACTCCTGTTGATTCTCCAGAGCCTGCAGGAGTTGGATCTGTTCCTCAGACTGCACATTGACCCTGATGACCTGATCTCTGGAAGAAGAAATTAATTTCAGAGTCTGAACATCATTATTTATATCCTAGGCTTTTAGTTGATGCTCTTATTCAAGGCAAGGCAACAGTGAGTTCAACAGCAAAGGAATATTTAATTCACTGCTTACCAACGTAAAAAGCAATTAATCGTGCAGAACACTTAGTACCCAGACCCATGATTCCCACTCCGATCCCTTTGATACGACTCTTATTATGATTTAATCTTTCTCTAAACAAAACACCTAGTCATTTTCTGCCCGTTGAATACAAATGTACTTGGGTAGTTATTTGACATGCTCGATAAAAGGCATCGAAGGGAGGGAAAAACACCTAATCAAGTCTCTAAATACTTTTATTCAATGACTAAGACTGCATGTTCTCCTAAACTAAATGGCACACTGAGGTCATGGACTCCAAATTAAGTTTATTCTGGTATAATAGTTATTTATTTGTGTGAGCAAATGCACTTTATAATATCAGAAACACCCTTTCATGTTTTACTGTGTTAACCATTTTCTCATTAAATTTCTGGAGCAGCAGCAAAGTTAACACTCTGCATCAAAGCAAGTTTGGGTTTATTTCTATCTTTCCTGACTATTGGAGATGGTTGTCAGATGCCATAAATGTCGATTGGAGTGCCCCTTTTCATTCTTGAATAAGAATCAAAATCAGAAACGTGATTTGTGGTATTTTGTATAGAAAAAAATGCAACAAAACAAGTAATGCAAAAGTAAAGAACCATCATGAAATGTTATAAGGCAAAACATAAAATATATAAATAGAAAAAAGAAGAGGATGGAATGTGCATGTGCATGGAGTGTGCAAAATATACTGTAAGTAAGAAGAAAAAGAAAAGATGAACTGTTACAAAAACATTCAGCAGAGTAAAGTATTGAAACCCCTGGCTGGCTTTAAAAAATGTCTTTATATATTCTTTATAAAATAAGAATCTTAACGACATCTGTGTCAGTTACACCAAACACAAAAGCTATGAATTTCAACGTGAAAGGCACGTTTTTGCAATGTGCACAGATTAACTTACCCAATGAAGACCCTCTCAGCTGTGGCCGCAGCCACAACTACCAACAGCAACCAGAGGCCTCTCATCTCGTCTGTACGTATCTCTGGACTGTTGAGTCTGGCCTCTGTTTCTCTAGTCTCTTAATATCCTCAGGTGACAGGTGGTCTGTTCCCATACTCTGCTGATAATCACACAGCACAAAAAGTTATTTTGAGTGACGAACTTGCTGATTAAGCTTTGCTTTATTTGTCCAGTGCTCAGCTGCAGATGGTGGAAGTTTCCACCGATTCTTTCCTTACTTAAGTCAATTAGTTACAAATGTAAAAAAGTATTCAGATCCTTTACTTCAGTAAATGTACTAATACCACTCTGTGAAAATACTGCACTAAAAGTAAAAGTACTGCATTCAAAACTTTACTTAGGTAAAAATATGTCATATATCATATATCAGCAAAATGTATGTATGAAAAGTAAAAGTAGAAATTGTGCAGTAAAATGATCCGGGTTATGCTTTTACTATTATATTTGATGTTTCTGGATTCATATTACTGCTGCATTAATGTGTATGTTGCATTTTACTAGTGTACAGTAGATGTTTAAGGTTGTGCTAATTTTAACTCCTTTCGGTATCCTTAGATCATCATATGTTTATAGCGTACTGTCCTGTGAGAACCACAGATCTCTTAAAAGACAGCTTTTCATGTAGTCAGAAAATCAGCCCTGTTTTCAGCTTTGCGACGATGCATTTTCCAGCTGATCCAAGAGGCTTTTTAAAGACTTTAGCTTAAGAAGTAGGAACATATGTGCATATATGTGCTGTAAATTGGAAATACTGCCCCAGGGGAGCATGCCCCTGGATCAGTGTTGGGGAGTAACGGAATACATGTACCGTTACGTATTCAGAATACATATTATGAGTAACTGTATTCCGTTACAGTTACAATTTAAATAGTTGGTATTTAGAATACAGTTACATTGTTGAAATCAATGGATTACATGACGATACTTCTCTGTTTCACAAGTTTATTCACTCTCTGGATAAATTAAGGTAACTCCATCCCAGGTAACAATTTTTGGTTCCCAGAACGTTCTAGGAACGTTCGTTTTTGGTTGCATGAACATTCCCTGAAGGTTAGTTTTTGGTTCCCATGGAAAGTTTTCCTGGCGTTTAGGGAACGTTAGTTTTTGGTTACATCGACCGTTCTCAGAACGTTCCCAGAACGTTAGCCTAACATTGCAACCTTTAGAGAACGCTCCCCTACCGTTGTAACCTTTAGAGAACGTTCCTCTAACAGTTGCAACCTTTAGGGAACGTTCCCCTACCGTTGTAACCTTTAGAAAACGTTCCCCTAATGTTCCCCTACCGTTGTAACCTTTAGAGAACGTTCCGCTAACGTTGCAACCTTTAGGGAACGTTCCCCTACCGTTGTAACCTTTAGAAAACGTTCCCCTAACGTTCCCCTACCGTTGTAACCTTTAGAAAACGTTCCCCTAACGTTCCCCTACCGTTGTAACCTTTAGAGAACGTTCCCCTAACGTTCACCCAACCCTTAAGTAAGTTAGTTTTTGGTTTCATCGACCGTTCTCAGAACGTTCCCATAACGTTCGCCTAACGTTGCAACCTTTAGAGAACGCTCCCCTACCGTTGTAACCTTTAGAGAACATTCCCCTAACGTTCCCCTAACGTTGCAACCTTTAGGGAACGTTCCCCTACCATTGTAACCTTTAGAGAACGTTCCCCTAACGTTCCCCTACCATTCCCCTACCGTTGTAACCTTTAGAGAACATTCCCGTAACGTTCCCCTACCATTCCCCTACCGTTGTAACCTTTAGAGAACGTTCCCCTAACGTTCCCCTACCATTCCCCTACCGTTGTAACCTTTAGAGAACATTCCCATAACGTTGTAACCTTTAGAGAACATTCCCCTACCGTTGTAACCTTTAGAGAACGTTCCCCTAACGTTCCCCTAACCCTTAAGTAAGTTAGTTTTTGGTTACACTTGCTGGCAAGCAGAGGTTGCACTGCACAGTTATATTTCGTTCTCCCTGTTCTGTCTTTAATGTGAAATCTGTTTGAATTTCCAAGATAGAAACGCATTCCTACCCTGGCTCTGTTGTGCCGGTTCCGACTCCATTGTGACTGATCACGCAAATAGCAAATTTTTCGTTTTCATATTGGGGCTTAAGCCAATCAACCTCCTTTCAGCGTCCAAATGACTCCACCTCCAACCTGAAGAAGCATCTTAAAGTAAGTTATATTTTTTAATGAGCCAAGGGTAGTCGTCTGCTGTAGTTTTACTGGTCACCTTCCTATTTTATAGTTGACGTGCGACTTTACATTCTCCTATGTGCTGATTCACTAGCCCCAGAGCCGTTGAAAGACTGACTAGCCCCGTTTGACATGCTAGCTAACGTTAGCTAAAATTAGTTTGTGGTAGCTTAGGCTGCGGTTAGATTTTTGTAGCATGCAGTTCGGGACTACAAATACAAAAATCTATCTGCCAGTCCCTGCAGAAAAATGCGATTATGTGATCGTATAATTCAATGCATAATCAGCCAAAGTCCGCATATTTATGCGGGGGCCGCATTTTTTTCAAATACGCCGCACTTTCGCCGCATAAATTGCCGATTTCCGCGCAAAATATGCGGGGCTTGCATGATTTCATAATCCCTGCATTTTCGTTGCAAAAAAGTCACATATATCTTAGCAGAAAGTTGAAAAATGTTGCGTTTACTTCACACAAGAGCAGCCATTTTCCCCTGTTGCCATGGGAACGTTATGAAGTGACGTAATTACGCGACGTGAACATCATCGAAAAGCTGCAAACCCCGCGATGAAGCCATGATGAAACCGCAGTTTCATCGCATAAAATTGCATAAATATCCTGCATATTCCATCGCGTTTTTTAGAAAACGTGCCGCATAATCAAGGATTTTTACCCGCAACAATCACAAAAAAACTCCGCATTTTTCTGGAAGGACTGATCTGCTTGTTCAGGTACACATTCAGCCAGTTGGAACAGAAGAACACAACAGAATAGGGCTGTTTAGTAAGCTGTATGTGATGGCCGCATTCCTACACTTTATGCAATTCAATATGGAAGTAATCCAAGTATTCAGAATACGTTACTCAATCTGAGTAACGTAACGGAATACGTTACAAATTACATTTTTGGGCATGTATTCTGTATTCTGTAACGGAATACGTTTTGAAAGTATCCTTCCCAACACTGCCCTGGATCCCTCTAGGTTTGGGCTGAGCCTGACTGTTGACAACCTCTGGCTCCGCCCCGGTGTTTAAGGAATATTTACTTGGATGAAACAGGTCGACAATATGTTAGGTGGAAAACTCCATGGTTCTCCAGTAGTTGACTAATTACTAACAACTTTTAGACACTTCTAGATAGCATAACCTATATGGTTCAGATTTGATGAGTGGTTCAGGCTATAGAGGTCCAAACTCCAGCAACACTTTTAGTATATAAAACAACTTTATTTTATGACCAACATTATTCAGCTTGTGGCCTTCATCAGGGTCTTACAACAATAATGTTCTATATACTACAAGTGTTGCTGGAGTTTTTACCTCTTTTCTCCATGCACCTTGGTAGTAGGGGAAGTTGTGCCATAAACCTCCACTCAGGGTTAGGCTTCACTAAAAGGGAAATCTTTTTTTGTTATGTTACAAGATAGTGTACTTCCAATTTTGTGCCAACAGTTTTGCGGAAGAGTCTTTTCTGTTTTGACATGACAAAGCCAGCTCCATAAAGAAATACTTTCCACACTTTGGTGTAAAAGAACTTGACTGGCCTGCAAAGAGCCCTGACCTCAAACTGATCCAGCACATTTTGAATGATCTGGAAATCCGACCGCGAGCCAGACCTTACCACCAAATCAGATTTTGACTTCACTAATGCTTTATGGCTGAATGGGGGCAAATCCCTGCAGCCATGTTCCAACATCTCGAGGAAAGCCTGAAACCAGAAGAGTGGAAGCTGTTATAACAGCAGATTAATGAACGTGCATGTGGACACAGTAGCCAGTAGATGGCAGTGCACTACCAAACTTCTACAGTATACAGACTACCACGCAGTAATGATACACACCATTTATGGCTACAGTGAGTGACATCAGATTCCAGCAGGCTGGAATTACCCAGCTGAATTACCCCAAATCTTAAATTATTGATCACCCAGTGAGGTTTTTTTGTGTTATTATTAGAGTCGGTGAGTACAAGTGAGTGGGGAACTACTTACAAAACTATACATCATAAAGACTAGAGCTGCAAGGGTTGGTCAATTAACTATTTTGATAATTGATTAATTGTTTGAGTCACTTTTCAAGCAGAAATACCAAACATGCTTGCTGGTACTAGTTTCTTATATATATTTTAGCTTTTCTCTGTTTCATATCATAGTAAAATGAATATATTTGGGTTTTGGACCGTTGGTCGGACAAAACAGTACGTTTGAAAACAGCACCTCGGGAAATTGTAATGGACATTTCAAAGACAAACGAGTAATCAAGAAAATAATAGGCAGATTCATCTTTAATGAAAATACTCGCTAGTTGCAGCCCTATATATGATATTATTAAATTTAATTACAGCTTAAAAGTATACCTATGTTTCTTATTATAGACTTGAGAAATTAGCTACAGATCAGTGACTACATCTTCAAACACAGCATACTACAATTGAACACCCAGTCAACCACATATACATGGTGAATGGATAGTATATATCACATGGTTCTTGTAATATGTGTTAACCAAACAAGTAACCATTACACCAACTTTTCGTACTTGATAATGTAGTAAAAAGGAGAGTGATAAGTACACAGTCTACAGTTCATCCCCAGTGGTGCAAAAACAATCATATTTTATGACTTCTTAGGATTTTAGGTTTTGTGTTTATTCATCCTGATATCCGCTGGCTAATATCAGAATGTGCATCACACAGCCTCCCAGCTCCCACCAGCTGCTGTGACACCCTGCAAAACTATTCTCTGCTCTCAGAATTAATAAAAAGAGGGTTTTAACGTGTCGCTTCAATTTCTTTTCACTCCCAAACAAATCCCATGAGACAAAGTGGGAAGGGAGGGAGGGTTTAATAGGAGTGGGAGGCTGCAGGTGATGTGGGAGTTGAGCTGGGGCTTTCCATCTTTCTCAATGTGGAAATTATTTATCGCTATTCCTGCTGTGTGTGTCTAAAAGTTTAATGTCGCCATGGAAAGTGGCTTTACATGCAAATGTGGGTGTAGAGTGTGTTTTTTTCCCCCTCCCCTGTCATTTGCCTCTAAAAGCTATATGAACAAGGCACCCCCTACTAGCTTGTTCCACATGACTTCCTCTGCTACACTATAAATAGATCCATTTACATTGCATTTCATGGCTGAGCTCTCTCTCAATATTTCAGAGGCCCACCAGTAAATTGACCATTAATCATTTATTGCTCACTTGTTCATCTCATTTTGCACATAGCTTAGACATTGCAGAGCGTTTGCCAAAACACAATCAGTTGTTTTGATCTGTATTTTAGATTTTGTTCTGTCAATAAAAACTGCTGTACAAGAGAGAAAAGATGATTTGGTGGTCAAATGACAGAAGCAAGGAGAAGTCAGTCAACGGTGACTTCCTTTTGTAAGGCAAAAATCTTTCCCGTCATTTTAGATATCAGCCTTAATGTGTTCTCAATTTGTTCCTTTCATGACTGAGCACTGCAGTTTAACTGATGCACCAACTTCCCTTCATCTTCAGAATAACTTTCAACATTGGGTGTGAACAAGACATAATGAGAGCAGAGTGAGAGCCAGGAGGTGACATTTTCTCTCACTGGTGAAAAAGTCAGAGTAAGACCTCTGATTTAAAATGCATCGTGACATGCGGCTGAACTTTCTAAACTATTATCTTATCATCTGCCTCTTGTATTGAATAATGAATGTTGGCTGACGCTGTTGAGGCTACCAAAATGAATTTTGATTCTGAGGGACTGACACAGGATGTTGATATTTTAGATTGCCGTTACCATAGTTTACACATTGTATCAGTGCTGATCATATCTTCATAATTATGTTTAGCAAGTTATCAACACAAATCATTTTTAGCTCTGTGAGAAAGATTTTTCAAAGCAAGCATTTCCCTTTCTGTTTGAAGAAGAAGTAACAAAAATACAAGCTGGAGTTCAAATTCGGCAGTACCAGGCGGGTTTAGTCGGGTCAGGTCTGAAAGGAGTGGCTACGGACCGGGTTTGGGTCTTAGTTTAAGCCCCATGCAGAACTCTACTGACTCCTTTTACAGTACTAAGTCATTCGATTTATTGTTAATATAAAAAAAAAATGCTTTAATATTATTCAATTGAAGCAGTTAAAATACGTATACTAAGTGCTTAAAAGGCAGCTCAATTTGTAATGGTTAATGTGTTAACATCGGCAAACCTTTGTCAAATGTACAAAAACAATCTAAACTCAAAATCCCCCCTTTTCATTATGCTGCTTTGTTGACAGTATTTCACATTCACATTGACTTTGTTAAAAATATGCATTCAGGCGTTTACACTGATCTGAATAAAGATTATATAAGCTCTGAAACAGAGCCGCGTCTCGAGAAAATCCTCCATGGCGCTGTCACGTTTGCATTCTCTATTTCTGCCAATTGAATCTTGATGGAGCTGTACATCTGTGCGACATTACAGATGCAGAGACTGGGCAGGCTTGTTTCTAATATGAGACGAGCAGTGAATGTTAACTGTCCCAAGGCGCATATTTTAATGTTGAAAATAAGCGTTTTATCTCTTTAATATTGTTACTCCTGCATACTGAGACAAGTTGACATGTCTCACTGAAGCGTTATTATAGAACCCACGCAACTTCTAGGAAAGGCCCGCCCTTCAATAGCATTGACACACTACTATTGACGAGGCGTCCATGCTTATGCAAGGTAAAGTAACCCGATTTGTTCAGGTCCTATCCCCTGACTAATCGGCTATCCTCGACCACTCGAGGTTAATGCCTAACCCCAACCAATCGAGCTGCTTCGTAGGGCGGACTAACTCATTACCTTCCGACCTACCCTTCCTGTCAACCATCCTGCTAACAGCAAGCTGACAAACTGTCCTTTGGGCTGTTTAATCCTGTCAAGATCAACATCCATCCACACATATTTTTTTGCAAAAACAGACAAACTGCTTCACAGAAATCCAAACAACACACCCTGCATCAAAACCCTCTAAATCTGTCTCATCCTTTTTTTAATCATCATTACACGTGATTGGATGATGGAATACTTCATTCTGGGTCTAACTCTCGATTATTGCATCATGCCTTAAGATTTATTTATTACGTAATAGTCTAAGAAAAGACCAGAACAGCCCAGGAAGGCCTCAGCGTGTGTAAAAATAGAATGGCAGGCACAAAACGATCTGGCTATATTTAGCAACACCCTCCCCATCCACTTCTAAGAATAGTAAGGAGATGTTTCATATTCATACTAAGAAGACCATGCCTTGTACTTGCAAGAATGTTTCTATCCCTGTACTCTCTGAGTGGAGCGGACAGACGATGCCTTCTGCAGGGTTGGTGAACGTTTGTGTGCTGGCTGCAGGCTTTTTGAGGTGCATGCCATCAAAATTGTACACACTATTCCTTATTCCATTACTCATCGCCGCCTATTTCAGCATGCAGGCATCTCGCAGTTAATGCGCTTGTAAGAGGGAGCGAGGGAAATAAAACTGGCAATAACGGCAGCTCGGAGACTCAAGTAGCTCCCCATATCGGCTCAAGTGATATTAGATTCATGCTGAGCTTGTTCAAGTCTGTTTTATTGCTTTAGATTCTCAGTGCCCAAGGCAGGTGTGTTGAGAAAAGCTGGGACGTGTGATTCCCTGAGAGGTACATATTAGAAAGTCAAATTTTTTAGGCTAGATGAGATAATTTGAGCTGTGTAAAAAGGATTAATCAAATTGTTTTACGGGAAGCTACATCTTTGACAGATATTTTCTGCCTTTAGTTTGATTAGTCATTGTAAGATCTATGTAGATTGGCCATATCAGTATCCTCTTAAAAAAAGACACTATAGATGTAGATAGATGCGCTTTTATGTGCAGATGGTTTATTGCATTGCTTTTGGTTTTACTATTTACTGCTTGTGTTACTATTGTTTGACCTCAGTGCAGTGTTTGATACCATCGATCACACCATTCTTATTAAAGGAATAGTTGGGCGTTTGGGAAATATGCTTATCCCCTCTCCTGCTGAGGGGTAGATGAGGTCTGTTAATGATAATGCTAGAGATGATTTGATTAGATGAGAGGTAATATCTCGTAAAAATGACAGGTTAGGTACTTGATTATTTTTTGTCAATGCTGGTTGCCTGGCAACCTCACGGTGATGACAAGAGGTGCTGGATTTTGTTACTAACCAAGCTAAGCGCCGGCTGGCCCTAGCTTCATATTTTGTGTATAGACATGAGAGTTGAATCAATCTTCTCATCTTTTTTTTTCCACAATATGTTTGTCCTTTTCTTAGAACAACCCAACAGTAAAACATAGAGTAACAATACAATTTAAGACTACACATATTCACATTACCCAAACAAACCTACTCACACACATATACCCTCATCACCTTGCATCAATCTAAAGTAAAATATAAATAAAATAAAATGTTCCATCATCATCTACAATTTTCTTTCAGGTAGAGCCCACCTTTCCATCTTTAATTATATTCATATATGGTTCCCAAAGTTTAACAAAGTCTTTCCGCTGGCCCTTAGCAATGTAAGTTAGTCTAATCAGTGTCGCACTAAACTCCCTGCTTAGTTATACCACTGATATTATGCTGTGGCTTTCAGAAAACGTTCTTAATTTGAATGAAGATAAAACGGAGTGTATTATTTTCAGTACTTCAGGCACGCAAAATGGTCCAGCTTTGAGTTTGGGAGCTCTAGCATCTTACACTAGGTCAGCTGTCAAAAACTTGGGGTTTACTTTAGATTGCAGCATGAAATTTGACAAGCAGATCAGTAATGTTGTTAGAATGAGCTTTTTCCAGCTTCGTCTCCTGGCTAAAGTTAAGCCTTTCCTCAACAGGCACGAGCTAGAAAAGGCAATTCATGTCTTTATTAGTTCTAGGTTGGATTATTGTAATGCTCTTTATGTTGGTCTGAATCAGACCTCCATCTCACGTCTTTAACTTGTGCAAAATGCTGCTGCTCACTTTTTAACAAACACATCTAGACGTGCACATATCACTCCTGTTCTCTACACCCTACATTGGCTCCCTGTGCGTTTTAGAATAGATTTTAAGATTTTATTGTTTGCTTTCAAGGCCTTAAATGGTCTGGCCCCGGAGTATTTGTCCGAAATTTTGACTTTGCGGGAGCACAACCGGTTGCGTTCTTCAAACCAGCGACTTTTAGAATTGCCAAGGTCTAGATATAAACGGTGGGGTGACCAGGCTTTTGCAGTTGCTGCCCCGAGACTCTGGAACAAGTTACCCCCTGATATTCGCACTATTACAGATGTAGCTCTTTTTAGGTCCAAACTTAAAACGTATCTGTTTAGTCTGGCTTTTAATACGTAGCAGTGGTGTGACAATTTCATTCTTTGTAACTATTTCTGATTTTACTGTTTTCTATGTACTTTCTTTCTATTGTATGATATGTGTTTTTATTCTTGGTTTCGATGTTAAGCACTTTGGATACCTGCTGGTTGCTGTTAAGTGCTATATAAATAAAGTTTGATTGATTGATTGATTGATTTCCAGACGAATACATTGCGATAGTTCCTTTATCAACCAATCTTCTCATCTAAATCTCAGCAAGAAGTTGATAAGTGTATTTTCCAAATTGTTGAACAATTCCTTTAACAGACGACAGTAGTGGGCTTCTTCCCGGTACTGCTCTAGATTTGTTTTCTTCATATTTAACCTACATGAAATACTTTGTGTTGCCAAATTTACTTGCCAAACTGCTGAGATCAAACATGGAGTACCACAAGGAACAATTCTGGGACCTGTTGTATTTACTCTCTACATGCTACACCTACTGATTATCCACTACCACAACATCTCTTTCCATACCTTAGTATGGAAAGTCAACTGACCTCAACAAGTGGGCTTCACTCCTTAGCTGCTTAGATGATGTAAAAGACTGGATGTGCCATAACATTTAAAAATCAAATCCTGACAAGACAGAGGTCCTGATTATCGTCCATGAACACATTAGTTCAGTCACGTTTTATCCACTTAGAATACCGATAATTAGAAGAAAATGTGATCAAATTGTGTTATTTAGTACCACAGAGAGAATGCTTTTATACCCTCACGCCTCGATTATTGTGAGGATTTGCTTACAGTCGAGCTACTGAACAGCACCAAATTGTACAAAATTCAGCAGCCACACTACTGACCAGAGAAAAAGACGTTTTTCACACATCATCTAATTTTGGCTTCATTACACTGGCTGCCAAAATCATTTTAAGCTACAATTAATCACATACAAGGCCTTGCATGGCCTAGTGCCGGTGTATATAACTCAACTTCTGATCCCTTAGTGTTCTAAAAGGCCTCTTAAACTTTGAACTGTTCCCGAGGGTAGGTGACGTGATCAAGGTGCTACACGAGCAAAGATTATTATTACATCACTAAGTCACAATGCAGTTTTAGCATCCCTAGCAGCAAATACAACAGATGTCCACTTTGGTTGTGATTTGGGGATATAACAACTTGTTTTTGATGTGTGTGTGTGTGTGTGTGTGTGTGTGTGTGTGTGTGTGCGTGCGTGCGTGCGTGCGTGTGTATGTGCGTGTATGTGCGTGTGTGTGTGTGCTTAAAGTTTTTGATTATAGCTTCAAGTGGGAGGCGACCATAATAACATCATAACTCAACATTAAGTTAAAAGTCATATGCAGATAAACACAGTGCAGTGCAGATAGCAATGAGCGCTCATTAAAATCTTGGACAGGACTGGAACTAGGAAGAGAGAAGTCTACTGGTCGTAATTAGCACACTGTCAAAGCAGCCCACGCTTTTATCATGTCAGATCACGTCCCAACAGTATCAACTGATTGTTTTGTTGCTATTTTGAAAGCGTGCAACAACTGTGCCAGATAATAAAGCAGAAATGCCTCAAATTAAAAGAGAAATGTCGGAATGGGAATTCATAAAGACAGGAGGCTACTACACTCACACACGCAACATTGCCTCTGCATCTCTGACTGGCTGGTCAGTTCAGCAAACAACGGAATAAACAAAATATGACACACAAAACAAAAGATTCGCATGAGATGCTTTTGTGCACAAACCATATCTTTTTGGAGGTCTGATTTCCTGCACAATGGAGCAGATGGTCCCATGATGTTTTGTTATTTCTGTTCTAGAAAAGCCACAAACGTTACTCTCTTGACGCTCCACACGGTACTAAATAATGAAGCAGAGATTCCATAAAATGTGATCGCACAAAGAATGTCAGTATCATATAATGTAAAAAGTGGAAGGGCTTTGAGGAATCCTTCAACCGTAAACTCCAGACGGCTCAATGAATGAGACACCTCTGTAAATGACGGCACTTCCACCAATGTTTGACTGCTGTTGTTATGTGAAAACTTCATGAACCCAAAACCCTTTGGACGAACTAGAAAATCCATGTGAGTTTAAATACAGACCCCTTTTTATTAGTTCCTAAATCACTGAGATTTTGTAGATAAAAAGTTTTCACCAAAAAGAAACACTTTAAAACTGACATCCGTATACTTCTCTTGATGTTGTTGCTATCTCCAGCAGCCGGAGGTAATCAAATGATGCTTCACCTGGCAGAGCTGTTTTGTGTGTGCCTTCCTGTTATTCAAATCAGCCTAAATGCACTAACTAGTGAAGTGTACTACTGGACTTATACTAAAGATTTTGAAAAATGACGGACGCAGTTTGTGAAGGTTGGTTTGAGGACCTGAAAGCAGTATTCAAATTATTGCAGAAAACAACTCTGACGCACGCCTCTTCCATTATTGTGTTTTTTTTCTTCTACACTACATTATATATTTCCTCTGAACTGTACTTTAAAGTCACTTGCCATGATTCATAGTTATTTTATCCAACGGAAATTATTTAAAACCGTCTGCTTGCAATGGTGCATGGGTTTGTGGAAAGTTCAAACTCGTTGAACTTTGACCTGATCTGCCCTGACCTTCATGAGCACAGCCAATGGCTGAATGCTTGTGCTGTGATTAAAGACGGAGAGTTTGGAATGTTTCTAAATGTAATAAATCATCATCATATTGAGACCAAACTGAAAACATTTGCTGAAAACTACAATGTCAATTACTGGGCCTATATTTAAAAATGATCACAACATTATCGTTCCGAGCTGCCGTTGAATGAAAACTGTTTATCACAAATGTAAATAATCATAACCTTTTCCACTCAACTTTAACATTTTCCAGTATTATTTTAAGGCAAATTAAAAATATTAAATATTTTAGTGTTAAATTGGTTTTCTACACTACATTATATATTTCCTCTGAACTGTACTTTAAAGTCACTTGCCATGATTCATAGTTATTTTATCCAACGGAAATTATTTAAAACCGTCTGCTTCGCAGTCTGCCATTGGACAGTCTGACGAGCCACAATGCATTTTGGGGTGGTTGGGTATGTCCAGTAAGCTCACGTCTCATACTTAGAAATTCCTGCTAATCTAATTTGTAGTATACATCCTGGCATTTCTCACGTACATAAAATCCACATACTATGCAGTTGGAATGCACTTCATACTCAATTTTACATCATACGTCTGAATAGTATCTTAGTATGCAATTTTGAACGCAGCCATGTTGTTGTCGTTTCATGGCATTTGGTTGACGGAAAGATATATACTGAGGCTGCAAAAGACAACACTGATTTTGTCCTCAAAATTCAGGCATAAGAGAGGCTGCATTTCTCAGCCACATTTGAAGGAGTGTTTGGAATAAGCCTGCCAGTCACACCGTTATAACGTTTTAGATCTTGAGATGCAAACTTAAAAGGTGCAATGGTGTGAAATGCATCTATTCCAGTGTGCTGGCGCTGTTTAAAAAGGTTTTATTGGCATCATCAAACAGGACAGATGCCTGTCCTCTCTAACAAGAGAAAATGTTGGTTTTTGCGTTTTACAACAGGCCACCATACAGATGAACAAGTTAATAATACACTATAACAGGCACCCAACTATCTTTTTTGGCCCAACATGAGATTTAGTTTAGTTTCTTTTTATAGTGTTGTGATATTCTGAGGATCCAGTGATCTACCAAAAACAACAACAAAAGGTTTGATATGAATATTTATTTAAAGATTTCAATTCTTACAGAAATAGTCATTTTAAATCAATCTTTAGTGGCTTTCATATTTCCTATTAGAACAGTAAAACCTGTGCTGTCATACAATATCACTGACCTCAAGCACTGATTTTAAGTACATTAAGGACAAATATTTTTGATTAGTGTAATCACAAGCATCATGCAGAAGCCATGAATCACTCTTTTAAGGGCTGATGGAAAATAACAGGTGGATTGATACATTTTGGCGGATGAACGGTTTCACTTTATGATAAAATACAGATCTGTAGTAACTTTAAACATGGCTGTATGAGGCTGGACATTATTCTCAGCTGTATGTTTCTGTCCCTTTGCTGAGATGCCAGTTGTTCCAATCATTCTCCCTCTTATTCACAGCTCTTCAAACACTGGGTCTGAGAGAACAATGTTATGAGATTATGTATGATGATGAGTGGCTGTGCATGAGCGTACAAAAAGAAAAAGAAAACAAAAAAAATCACTCTTCAAAAGAAACATCTGAAGGCATTGCACAATTCTAAGATTGATCAGTGAGACTTTTAAGGCAAAAAGTTGTCTAAAATAGTCCAAAATAACACATGAAGAGGTCAATTCTTTTGACTTATGTGTCTCTGTTATCTGACGATAGCTGCTAGCTACAATTTTCATTTCAGCTGGCAAAATCAACACTTATCAGGTAGAAAAGAGTTGTTGCTATTTTGAAAGCGTGCAACAACTGTGCCAGATAGTA
Organism: Sander lucioperca; assembly: GCF_008315115.2. NCBI lineage: Eukaryota > Metazoa > Chordata > Actinopteri > Perciformes > Percidae > Sander > Sander lucioperca. Next base: position 19,879,113 of record NC_050179.1, read on the forward strand.
AAGCAGAAATGCCTCAAATTAAAAGAGAAATGTCCGAATGGGAAGTCATGAAGACAGGAGGCTACTACACTCACACACGCAACATTGCCTCTGCATCTCTGACTGGCTGGTCAGTTCAGCAAACAACGGAATAAACAAAATATGACACATAAAACAAAAGATTTGCATGAGATGCTTTTGTGCACAAACCATATCTTTTTGGAGGTCTGATTTCCTGCACAATGGAGCAGATGGTCCCATGATGTTTTGTTATTTCTGTTCTAGAAAAGCCACAAACGTTACTCTCTTGACGCTCCACACGGTACTAAATAATGAAGCAGAGATTCCATAAAATGTGATCGCACAAAGAATGTCAGTATCATATAATGTAAAAAGTGGAAGGGCTTTGAGGAATCCTTCAACCGTAAACTCCAGACGGCTCAATGAATGAGACACCTCTGTAAATGACGGCACTTCCACCAATGTTTGACTGCTGTTGTTATGTGAAAACTTCATGAACCCAAAATCCTTTGGACGAACTAGAAAATCCATGTGAGTTTAAATACAGACCCCTTTTTATTAGTTCCTAAATCACTGAGATTTTGTAGATAAAAAGTTTTCACCAAAAAGAAACACTTTAAAACTGACATCCGTATACTTCTCTTGATGTTGTTGCTATCTCCAGCAGCCGGAGGTAATCAAATGATGCTTCACCTGGCAGAGCTGTTTTGTGTGTGCCTTCCTGTTATTCAAATCAGCCTAAATGCACTAACTAGTGAAGTGTACTACTGGACTTATACTAAAGATTTTGAAAAATGAATATACAAAGATTCAGGGGCCTTTGAAGGTTGGTTTGAGGACCTGAAAGCAGTATTCAAATTATTGCAGAAAACAACTCTGACGCACGCCTCTTCCATTATTGTGTTTTTTTTCTTCTACACTACATTATATATTTCCTCTGAACTGTACTTTAAAGTCACTTGCCATGATTCATAGTTATTTTATCCAACGGAAATTATTTAAAACCGTCTGCTTCGCAGTCTGCCATTGGACAGTCTGACGAGCCACAATGCATTTTGGGGCGGTTGGGTATGTCCAGTAAGCTCACGAACTCATAGAAATTCCTGCTAATCTAATTTGTAGTATACATCCTGGCATTTCTCGCGTACACAAAATCCACATACTATACAGTTGGAATGCACTAAATATTACATACTACATACTTCAATTTTACATCATACGTCTGAATAGTATCTTAGTATGCAATTTTGAACGCAGCCATGTTGTTGTCGTTTCATGGCATTTGGTTGACGGAAAGATATATACTGAGGCTGCAAAAGACAACACTGATTTTGTCCTCAAAATTCAGGCATAAGAGAGGCTGCATTTCTCAGCCACATTTGAAGGAGTGTTTGGAATAAGCCTGCCAGTCACACCGTTATAACGTTTTAGATCTTGAGATGCAAACTTAAAAGGTGCAATGGTGTGAAATGCATCTATTCCAGTGTGCTGGCGCTGTTTAAAAAGGTTTTATTGGCATCATCAAACAGGACAGATGCCTGTCCTCTCTAACAAGAGAAAATGTTGGTTTTTGCGTTTTACAACAGGCCACCATACAGATGAACAAGTTAATAATACACTATAACAGGCACCCAACTATCTTTTTGGCCCAACATGAGATTTAGTTTAGTTTCTTTTTATAGTGTTGTGATATTCTGAGGATCCAGTGATCTACCAAAAACAACAACAAAAGGTTTGATATGAATATTTATTTAAAGATTTCAATTCTTACAGAAATAGTCATTTTAAATCAATCTTTAGTGGCTTTCATATTTCCTATTAGAACAGTAAAACCTGTGCTGTCATACAATATCACTGACCTCAAGCACTGATTTTAAGTACATTAAGGACAAATATTTTTGATTAGTGTAATCACAAGCATCATGCAGAAGCCATGAATCACTCTTTTAAGGGCTGATGGAAAATAACAGGTGGATTGATACATTTTGGCGGATGAACGGTTTCACTTTATGATAAAATACAGATCTGTAGTAACTTTAAACATGGCTGTATGAGGCTGGACATTATTCTCAGCTGTATGTTTCTGTCCCTTTGCTGAGATGCCAGTTGTTCCAATCATTCTCCCTCTTATTCACAGCTCTTCAAACACTGGGTCTGAGAGAACAATGTTATGAGATTATGTATGATGATGAGTGGCTGTGCATGAGCGTACAAAAAGAAAAAGAAAACAAAAAAAATCACTCTTCAAAAGAAACATCTGAAGGCATTGCACAATTCTAAGATTGATCAGTGAGACTTTTAAGGCAAAAAGTTGTCTAAAATAGTCCAAAATAACACATGAAGAGGTCAATTCTTTTGACTTATGTGTCTCTGTTATCTGACGATAGCTGCTAGCTACAATTTTCATTTCAGCTGGCAAAATCAACACTTATCAGGTAGAAAAGAGTTGTTGCTATTTTGAAAGCGTGCAACAACTGTGCCAGATAGTAAAGCAGAAATGCCTCAAATTAAAAGAGAAATGTCCGAATGGGAAGTCATGAAGACAGGAGGCTACTACACTCACACACGCAACATTGCCTCTGCATCTCTGACTGGCTGGTCAGTTCAGCAAACAACGGAATAAACAAAATATGACACATAAAACAAAAGATTTGCATGAGATGCTTTTGTGCACAAACCATATCTTTTTGGAGGTCTGATTTCCTGCACAATGGAGCAGATGGTCCCATGATGTTTTGTTATTTCTGTTCTAGAAAAGCCACAAACGTTACTCTCTTGACGCTCCACACGGTACTAAATAATGAAGCAGAGATTCCATAAAATGTGATCGCACAAAGAATGTCAGTATCATATAATGTAAAAAGTGGAAGGGCTTTGAGGAATCCTTCAACCGTAAACTCCAGACGGCTCAATGAATGAGACACCTCTGTAAATGACGGCACTTCCACCAATGTTTGACTGCTGTTGTTATGTGAAAACTTCATGAACCCAAAACCCTTTGGACGAACTAGAAAATCCATGTGAGTTTAAATACAGACCCCTTTTTATTAGTTCCTAAATCACTGAGATTTTGTAGATAAAAAGTTTTCACCAAAAAGAAACACTTTAAAACTGACATCCGTATACTTCTCTTGATGTTGTTGCTATCTCCAGCAGCCGGAGGTAATCAAATGATGCTTCACCTGGCAGAGTTGTTTTGTGTGTGCCTTCCTGTTATTCAAATCAGCCTAAATGCACTAACTAGTGAAGTGTACTACTGGACTTATACTAAAGATTTTGAAAAATGACGGACGCAGTTTGTGAAGGTTGGTTTGAGGACCTGAAAGCAGTATTCAAATTATTGCAGAAAACAACTCTGACGCACGCCTCTTCCATTATTGTGTTTTTTTTCTTCTACACTACATTATATATTTCCTCTGAACTGTACTTTAAAGTCACTTGCCATGATTCATAGTTATTTTATCCAACGGAAATTATTTAAAACCGTCTGCTTGCAATGGTGCATGGGTTTGTGGAAAGTTCAAACTCGTTGAACTTTGACCTGATCTGCCCTGACCTTCATGAGCACAGCCAATGGCTGAATGCTTGTGCTGTGATTAAAGACGGAGAGTTTGGAATGTTTCTAAATGTAATAAATCATCATCATATTGAGACCAAACTGAAAACATTTGCTGAAAACTACAATGTCAATTACTGGGCCTATATTTAAAAATGATCACAACATTATCGTTCCGAGCTGCCGTTGAATGAAAACTGTTTATCACAAATGTAAATAATCATAACCTTTTCCACTCAACTTTAACATTTTCCAGTATTATTTTAAGGCAAATTAAAAATATTAAATATTTTAGTGTTAAATTGGTTTTCTACACTACATTATATATTTCCTCTGAACTGTACTTTAAAGTCACTTACCATGATTCATAGTTATTTTATCCAACGGAAATTATTTAAAACCGTCTGCTTCGCAGTCTGCCATTGGACAGTCTGACGAGCCACAATGCATTTTGGGGTGGTTGGGTATGTCCAGTAAGCTCACGTCTCATACTTAGAAATTCCTGCTAATCTAATTTGTAGTATACATCCTGGCATTTCTCACGTACATAAAATCCACATACTATGCAGTTGGAATGCACTTCATACTCAATTTTACATCATACGTCTAAATAGTATCTTAGTATGCAATTTTGAACGCAGCCATGTTGTTGTCTTTTCATGGCATTTGGTTGACGGAAAGATATATACTGAGGCTGCAAAAGACAACACTGATTTTGTCCTCAAAATTCAGGCATAAGAGAGGCTGCATTTCTCAGCCACATTTGAAGGAGTGTTTGGAATAAGCCTGCCAGTCACACCGTTATAACGTTTTAGATCTTGAGATGCAAACTTAAAAGGTGCAATGGTGTGAAATGCATCTATTCCAGTGTGCTGGCGCTGTTTAAAAAGGTTTTATTGGCATCATCAAACAGGACAGATGCCTGTCCTCTCTAACAAGAGAAAATGTTGGTTTTTGCGTTTTACAACAGGCCACCATACAGATGAACAAGTTAATAATACACTATAACAGGCACCCAACTATCTTTTTTGGCCCAACATGAGATTTAGTTTAGTTTCTTTTTATAGTGTTGTGATATTCTGAGGATCCAGTGATCTACCAAAAACAACAACAAAAGGTTTGATATGAATATTTATTTAAAGATTTCAATTCTTACAGAAATAGTCATTTTAAATCAATCTTTAGTGGCTTTCATATTTCCTATTAGAACAGTAAAACCTGTGCTGTCATACAATATCACTGACCTCAAGCACTGATTTTAAGTACATTAAGGACAAATATTTTTTGATTAGTGTAATCACAAGCATCATGCAGAAGCCATGAATCACTCTTTTAAGGGCTGATGGAAAATAACAGGTGGATTGATACATTTTGGCGGATGAACGGTTTCACTTTATGATAAAATACAGATCTGTAGTAACTTTAAACATGGCTGTATGAGGCTGGACATTATTCTCAGCTGTATGTTTCTGTCCCTTTGCTGAGATGCCAGTTGTTCCAATCATTCTCCCTCTTATTCACAGCTCTTCAAACACTGGGTCTGAGAGAACAATGTTATGAGATTATGTATGATGATGAGTGGCTGTGCATGAGCGTACAAAAAGAAAAAGAAAACAAAAAAAATCACTCTTCAAAAGAAACATCTGAAGGCATTGCACAATTCTAAGATTGATCAGTGAGACTTTTAAGGCAAAAAGTTGTCTAAAATAGTCCAAAATAACACATGAAGAGGTCAATTCTTTTGACTTATGTGTCTCTGTTATCTGACGATAGCTGCTAGCTACAATTTTCATTTCAGCTGGCAAAATCAACACTTATCAGGTAGAAAAGAGTTGTTGCTATTTTGAAAGCGTGCAACAACTGTGCCAGATAGTAAAGCAGAAATGCCTCAAATTAAAAGAGAAATGTCCGAATGGGAAGTCATGAAGACAGGAGGCTACTACACTCACACACGCAACATTGCCTCTGCATCTCTGACTGGCTGGTCAGTTCAGCAAACAACGGAATAAACAAAATATGACACATAAAACAAAAGATTTGCATGAGATGCTTTTGTGCACAAACCATATCTTTTTGGAGGTCTGATTTCCTGCACAATGGAGCAGATGGTCCCATGATGTTTTGTTATTTCTGTTCTAGAAAAGCCACAAACGTTACTCTCTTGACGCTCCACACGGTACTAAATAATGAAGCAGAGATTCCATAAAATGTGATCGCACAAAGAATGTCAGTATCATATAATGTAAAAAGTGGAAGGGCTTTGAGGAATCCTTCAACCGTAAACTCCAGACGGCTCAATGAATGAGACACCTCTGTAAATGACGGCACTTCCACCAATGTTTGACTGCTGTTGTTATGTGAAAACTTCATGAACCCAAAATCCTTGGACGAACTAGAAAATCCATGTGAGTTTAAATACAGACCCCTTTTTATTAGTTCCTAAATCACTGAGATTTTGTAGATAAAAAGTTTTCACCAAAAAGAAACACTTTAAAACTGACATCCGTATACTTCTCTTGATGTTGTTGCTATCTCCAGCAGCCGGAGGTAATCAAATGATGCTTCACCTGGCAGAGCTGTTTTGTGTGTGCCTTCCTGTTATTCAAATCAGCCTAAATGCACTAACTAGTGAAGTGTACTACTGGACTTATACTAAAGATTTTGAAAAATGAATATACAAAGATTCAGGGGCCTTTGAAGGTTGGTTTGAGGACCTGAAAGCAGTATTCAAATTATTGCAGAAAACAACTCTGACGCACGCCTCTTCCATTATTGTGTTTTTTTTCTTCTACACTACATTATATATTTCCTCTGAACTGTACTTTAAAGTCACTTGCCATGATTCATAGTTATTTTATCCAACGGAAATTATTTAAAACCGTCTGCTTCGCAGTCTGCCATTGGACAGTCTGACGAGCCACAATGCATTTTGGGGCGGTTGGGTATGTCCAGTAAGCTCACGAACTCATAGAAATTCCTGCTAATCTAATTTGTAGTATACATCCTGGCATTTCTCGCGTACACAAAATCCACATACTATACAGTTGGAATGCACTAAATATTACATACTACATACTTCAATTTTACATCATACGTCTGAATAGTATCTTAGTATGCAATTTTGAACGCAGCCATGTTGTTGTCGTTTCATGGCATTTGGTTGACGGAAAGATATATACTGAGGCTGCAAAAGACAACACTGATTTTGTCCTCAAAATTCAGGCATAAGAGAGGCTGCATTTCTCAGCCACATTTGAAGGAGTGTTTGGAATAAGCCTGCCAGTCACACCGTTATAACGTTTTAGATCTTGAGATGCAAACTTAAAAGGTGCAATGGTGTGAAATGCATCTATTCCAGTGTGCTGGCGCTGTTTAAAAAGGTTTTATTGGCATCATCAAACAGGACAGATGCCTGTCCTCTCTAACAAGAGAAAATGTTGGTTTTTGCGTTTTACAACAGGCCACCATACAGATGAACAAGTTAATAATACACTATAACAGGCACCCAACTATCTTTTTTGGCCCAACATGAGATTTAGTTTAGTTTCTTTTTATAGTGTTGTGATATTCTGAGGATCCAGTGATCTACCAAAAACAACAACAAAAGGTTTGATATGAATATTTATTTAAAGATTTCAATTCTTACAGAAATAGTCATTTTAAATCAATCTTTAGTGGCTTTCATATTTCCTATTAGAACAGTAAAACCTGTGCTGTCATACAATATCACTGACCTCAAGCACTGATTTTAAGTACATTAAGGACAAATATTTTTTGATTAGTGTAATCACAAGCATCATGCAGAAGCCATGAATCACTCTTTTAAGGGCTGATGGAAAATAACAGGTGGATTGATACATTTTGGCGGATGAACGGTTTCACTTTATGATAAAATACAGATCTGTAGTAACTTTAAACATGGCTGTATGAGGCTGGACATTATTCTCAGCTGTATGTTTCTGTCCCTTTGCTGAGATGCCAGTTGTTCCAATCATTCTCCCTCTTATTCACAGCTCTTCAAACACTGGGTCTGAGAGAACAATGTTATGAGATTATGTATGATGATGAGTGGCTGTGCATGAGCGTACAAAAAGAAAAAGAAAACAAAAAAAATCACTCTTCAAAAGAAACATCTGAAGGCATTGCACAATTCTAAGATTGATCAGTGAGACTTTTAAGGCAAAAAGTTGTCTAAAATAGTCCAAAATAACACATGAAGAGGTCAATTCTTTTGACTTATGTGTCTCTGTTAGAAAAAAATCAACACATGCAAACTTAATGCATGCTATAAAAAAAACATCAGAATAAAACAGAACAAACAAAACATATTCATCACGAGCATTAATTTAAACCACTTTGTTAATATTATAAGGTACAGTAAACAACTTTCACGTTGTATGTGTGAAGATTACGTGGGCGTTCATATGGCCTGGCATGCTGACACGGTACCGCCTTGGCAAAGTGACATGGATGCAACGATGAGCGGTGGGAGGCAGCGAGGTGTATGCCTACTTCATTAAAGCTTGTTTGTCCACTGGTAGCCAGGGTTGTTGTGTTTTTTTTGTTTGCCTTGTAGTCTCCTACACAAGAAATGCTTTTGATTGCCACTCCTACACTGACAGCCTCAGAGGAACAGTGATTTCACACATTGCAGTCGCACGTGACAAACCCATCGCTTTATGTTTAGACTTAAACTCCACTGGGATCTTGTGCAAACAGCATTCATATCCTCGTCCTGAGGGCAAAGCCGTGCGTACCAAAGAAAAAGATCTACATACTGTTATACCTACGCTGTACATCATAGAATAATATGGTAGTCATGTAGTTGTATGATATAGCTTTGTAGTCATCTGGAGTTTCTCAACCCCTTGGGACTGATCTATTTATTATTGTTTAAAACATTTTGTCAAATTAAAAAATCAATTTACTTTTTGTTAATCCCCTCCTTGTCAAATAATAGCTTAGCAACCATAACTCAGGCCTGTCAAGCTTTGGATTTCTCCATATGTTGAAGTGGTGTGAGATTGGCTGTATTAAGAGTGATACTCCACATTGTAAAGAGTTTGGAGGAGGGTTATCTTTTTTTTCGGCCTTTCCAAAACCAAAAACAGGAGCAAAAGTGTAAGAAATGTGAAAATGGTTTATTTATCTGAGCTTCAATCATTAACTAGTCCAGTTAACCAGCTTCGAAGTTACAGTATCAACAGAGCTTTTTCTTATACAGTGTAGCCAACGAGTACATCATTACCAACTAAATTAGGTTTTGGGGTTACAATTAGACTTAGGGAAGTTTACAGTCCAGCAACTGCAACAGCAGCAAAACAGGGTTATGTTAGAATGACATAACACTCTTATCCTTTCTTTTTCTTTCTCATATCCATTAGCATTAACTAGCTCTACACTGCATTACAAGACAAATCATTTTTACGTTTCTTTATTTCCATGTCAGCGACTTGGATCATCAACTGGAGAGGATGCTAATTTTTTGCCTGCGACCTATTAGCTTTAGCTTTAGTTTTTGAGCATCATGGATGTCAGCAATCAAGTGCATATGTAAGACCCCTTTTACAAGATTATTGTTTAAAATCAAGTCAGCTGTAAAGATTAAAAGGTTGGCTGGAGCCGGCTTTCTTAAAACACCTCGTCAAGCTAACGTTAGGCTTAATTCGCTAGCTACAGCTGCAGCTAATTCAAAACCGACAGCTGACGATAGCTGCTAGCTACAATTTTCATTTCAGCTGGCAAAATCAACACTTATCAGGTAGAAAAGAGGTTTGAGAAGTGTCCGAAGCTTAGCGAACGGCCAATTGGTTTCAATACTGTTTGTCATCGTTATCTAAGATAAGGACGTTGTGTTTTTTGGTCACATTTGTTTGATTTTGGCCATGACCCAAGGGCAGTGTGCCAAATGTTTTTGGCTAGTAGTCTAGGATTTCTTAACAGTTTGAGACGAGTATTTCTACTATTTTCTCATGCTGCACTTTGTACAAAAAAATTGGCTCATCTATGATTGTCTGCGGATTTAAATGTTCTGAACATGTTCTATTATCAAAATTAGAAATTGAGCAAATTAAGGAGATTGCACAGCCGGGGCAGAGATTTTTGCATTTTAGTTTTGAAATAATCTATGTGGAGCTGCCGCCAAGTTCTTGAAACAGAATACTGTTTATGCCATTCACAAATTCCCATAACAGCTTGACATCCTGGACCTAAAACTGTGGTCACAGGACAGAAAAGGTTGAGAAACTCTGCTTTCAAAAGTTGTTAATTCTGCGATAAATATCACGTCTCGGAAACCACTGTTTCTCTGAGAAAACAAGCAAAAAAAAAAAAAACTTAATCTTCACTCAACCCTGGCCTTGTTATGCAAGTGTCATACATGTTTCATATACAAATACATGTACTTGATGTACAGTGTATACGAGAGTGTAAGATGAAATTGACATTGTGTCGTGATAAATAAATGAAAGGCCCTGCCTTGGGTTTCAGGAGAAGAGTCACAAGAGTCCCAGCAGTTCGCTGCAAGTCAACTCTCCAGAAAACAGACATACACTATATACAGAATATATATATATATATATATATATATATATATATATATATATATATATATATATACATATAAAAAGACTGTTCCGGCCTGATCTGGTCTGATCTGGTTCAGTCTGGTGTTGTTCCAGTCCAATACCAGACTTGAGACTGTGTGCTACATTGTGCAATTCGACATCCCCGCTGTCGTACATCCCCGCAATAAAACAACAATACAGAAGAGTACAAAATCTACCAGATCACCTGTCCCCACACTGAGGAACCCTACTCAGTCAAACTGAATGACTAGCTGTTCAGGAATGAGTCTCGGCCAACAATGAGATGCTACACTTAACAATATGTCCAATTTGGCAGAAGAATGTTGCTACGGAGTCTAATTGATCACCAAGTCTACTTTTAAACATCTTACACACATGAAACACTATTATCTAACCATTTGCTTATAGAAAAATACAGGCCTGTCATTCATGATTTAAATATGAATAACTTATGTATAAACATGAATAAGGCCTGTTAGTCATGATTTAAATATGATTACAGGCCTCAGTATAAAATGTAATATATCAGCAGTAAAGAAGCAGCATTACATATACAGTATAATGACCGAAAACACAAAAAAGGCAAACATTTGTATAGTGTATAAATGTCTAAGAAAATGTTTAACAAGCAGTTTATAAGTAGACAGCACAGAATTAAGCATCATCAGCCAAGAAGTATAAGATGATTTTGAGGCGTAAGTTTAGAAAAATGTTGTAAACCTTCTCTTACATTGGTTCCTTGACTGAATAGGGCCCTAAAAAGTACTGATAGGATCTATAGTTCGTAGTACACAGAGACAAATGTATAAACGCTGTTCTTCACACATTGACACAAGTTCAAAAGGGCCTCTGGATACGGTGGCTGTAGCTTTTCTGATAGGAAATGGTTTGTGCTTTGCTTAAAATCACACTGGAAAGTTTTCATGTACACATTAATGGGCAAAACAGCAAGGTTGCATTTGAGTTTTACTCTGAAACTTGGCTAAAAGTGACTGTGAAATGTGTCTGTTTTGGGTTTGAGTATTTTTACCCTTTTCAAAGTAACACTCCCCCCGAACAATATCAAATACTCACCACCTGTCCTGTAGGCTGTGGAAAGTTTGTAGCTTGCTCTTTTGCAAAGGACAGCAGCTCTGGTTAGCTTGGATTCACAACAGCTACAATGGATGGTTAAAAAAAGTCCATATAAAGATGTACAACCTTGGACCCCACAGATTTAAACAGCTAACCATGCTATCAACAAACGGAAGCAGTGTTTCGTCATATTATTATGAGAATACTGCTTGGATGACAGAGAAAAGAAGTGGATTATGCTGCTAGATATATTTGAAATTTCTATATCTTTTTTTCCGTCATGAAACTGGGTTGCTATTAACCTAGTCTGGATCAACGGAAGTACATTTCCAGAATTACTGCCTGACATGACATGACATGTCCCTCACCTTCCGCTCTCTGTGTGTTGTCGTTGTCTGACTCCGTTCTCTTTGGGAAACAACAAACTTCTAGCTAGCAAGCAACTAGGGGTGGGAACCTCTTGACACCTCATGATTCGATTCCGATTCAGAGGCCAACGATTCGATTCTAAACCGATTATCGATGCAACAATTTTTTAATGTACATTTCCATGCGTGATTTTTAAAAATATACATATAAATCTGAGTTTGCTACTCAGAGTTTGCTAATCACTTCCTAGACAAAGCAGCTAGACAAAGCTTAGATTTTGACATATACAGTATTTGTCACACACAAGTTTTAATGAAATGTTTTGTCTACTGAGGTTTTTGTTTTGTAGTCATTCCATGCTTAAGCCTTAAACGTGTTCGTGAAAGTCACATTCTCTCCTAGTAATCTTCCATGTCAGAGGCTCAGTCATGTTTAAAGGTGGATAACTGGCTTCTTAGAACATGGAACATGGGGTTGTCAGATGTAATATGATAAAGTAGATGAACAGCCTATATGTGTTTTGCCTAATTATTTTATGTATGTCTTATTAGATCATGTGTATATATACAAAATGTATTTATTTTTTCCTTTTGGCCATTTTTGTGTGTTTTTTTTCTGCACTCTTGCCTAAACTCTAAGTTGTTGTCCATTATCCCATCCTCTTTCAGTCACACTGTTTTCAGATTTTTTTTTAAAATTGATTATTATCAGAATCGAGCATCGAATTGTTCTAGAGAGAATCGCGATGCATCTAAGAATCGATTATTTTCCCCACCCCTACAAGTTACACGCTAAAAATGACAACTTTTAATAAGGAATTTGGATTGTGCAACAAGGCAGGCTTGCATGGTTCTTTCCAGGAACGATTGTAAAAATTTACAAGGAATATGTTTACAGCATTTACTCTCTAACTTGGACGTTATGGGACCGATTGGCAGGGATTGCTATGAACAAAGTACAGACGGCGTTACACTGGTAGGAGCAAATTACCTTTAACCACGTATCTAGCTAATTTAAAAAGCTCACGTTAAGGTTAACGTTACAGTTAACTTCATTAAATGTTGTATGTGGCGTTTTCTTTTGCGGGGTGCAAATGTTCCACCAAAACAAGTTCCTTCCCGAGAATATTTTGCAGAGCCACCGTCGCTGCGTCAGGAGCTTAGCGCCGCCCAAGACGATTGTGATTGGTTTAAAGAAAGAAAACAACCCAGAGCGTTTTTTCTCCTATCCTAGAATGTATGTGTGGAGTAGCCAGATCTTACTCCACAGCAGAGAGATAGGTCTGGTAATGCAAGACTACTATTAACCAGATAATCCGATTACATTGCCATTTTGTTTTCACTTCATCATTTAATTGAACAATCAAAAACTCAGCTAATCGGAAACCCAAATGAGCTACTTCAAACCAGTGAAAAGAGCATAGACAAAACAAAAAAAATACAGAAATCTCATATAAATATAAATATATCTATATCTATCTATCTAATATATATATCTTAAAATAGTTCAAATTTAAAATGAATGTTGTGTTCTTGTTGGACCTCATTCCATATACTAAGAGGCTGATTGAGGCCTTTAACCTTTGTCATACATTCGTCAGTGAAATATGCTGAAAGTCGACTTACAACAACCTTTTTTGCCAATTGTAGAGGTAATTTTTCTGTTTTTCTTAAGGCTCTGCCACATTCTTAATCCCACCAACATCTGGGGAAAAAGCTGTCAATGACTACAACACCAAGAAGCTGATCCAAAAAGGGGGGTGAGCCAATGTGGAAACAGGGAGATCCCTGCCACAGAAATCCATCCAAGTGTTGTGAATCTAAGCTGAGAACAGCTGCTGTCATCCCCGAAGTATTCAGAGCCACCTTTCAAGCCTTCAGGAGGTGAGAGTTTGATACTGAAAACATTGTTTTTTTCTGGTGACTGTTCCTATAAGGTGACTAGCTACCTGCTACTAAACCTTAGGTGTTACTGATTATTACAGGCTTATAGGGCATTTTCACACCTGTAGTTTGTTTTCCTGGTCCGAATCAGTTGGTGAGTTTGTGAACTTGGAGCGATTTGCCCTCGGTTCGGTTTGGTTTGGTTTCACACCTGGAAAAATCAAAGCGTACCAAAATGCGCCATTACAAATCACACAAGAACGTCCACTCCTCTTATTGTTCGGATGTGTCTGGGGGCGGGAGCAAGAAAGTAAATACAGGAAGAACGTCCTGTGTTCTGGACTAGTGCATATTTATTATATCTCCATGGTTAAACCAGCTCATTTCATTAAAATGATCAGACATTGTTTGGCAAGAGACGTTACTACGTCTGCTCTGGTCACCGAGACTTCGCTCTGCTCTGCCGGCGTCTGTCTCCAATTTTAGCAGCAGCTGGTTTGACCACGGAGATACGAGTGACGGACGCCGAGCTTGACCGCAGTCTAGTTCTGTGAGAGAAACACTGCAAGCTGCTACAGTTTGCTGCTCTGCTGCATCGCAGATTGCTATGCACACCTGACTACAGGAGACATTAGCTGAGAATTGCAGAGTATGTATAGTTGGTGCGGTTCGAGTACGGATCCCGTTCTCACCACAAACGAACCGCTCCAGAGTTCGATTGAAAGCGTACCAAGACCACCTCTTCAAGCAGGTCTCAGTATGCTTGTTTGGTCCGCTTTTGGTGCGCACCAGAGTGCGAATGCCGCGTTCTCACTTGCCCTGACGAACCGCACCAGCGGGACAAACGAACTCTAGTGCGATTCAACCGAACTAAACGAGGCAGGTGTGAAAACGCCCTTAGTTACAATATTGTTAGACAACATGGAACTACAAAATGTGCTTACAGTCAGTGCGTTTACATGCACAGCAGTAACCCGGGTATGATCTTCGGGTTATGCCAGTTCTCCCCGTATACAAGAGCGGGGAAGAATAGGAAGAATGACAGGAGTAACTTTACCTCCGATACAGTAGGTGGCGCTCTGCCAACGCACAAATGGCTTTTTCTTCCGATTGACCTATGTCAAAATTACACAAACCGATCACTAAATTAGTAAAATCAGGGAATGTCTAATAAGGAGAGAACTTCCACTCTCGGGAAACTTCCGGCTTCTGAACTGGTTGCAATTCCACTCTGGCTCCATATGAGGGCGCTCACGGGCAAGTGCAGAATGAATGGAGGTCTATGGAGCTATACCCCTCAAAATCCACTTTTCTCAGGATAACATTATTTGTCTAGTAATTTGAATGTTGCATTCGAAAGGGGAGGCAAAGAAAATACACACTGCTGGGTGTTTAATTTTTTTAAAGTCGCTTTTTTGTTCTAAAAAGCCTTTTAAAATGTCAATGACGTCATACACACGTACGGCCAGAGATACTGCTTTACGGCAAGCTCTGAGTCACTTCCTTTTTTCTCTCAAGGCATCGACAACAGGTTAGGCTCTCCCTGTCAATACACATGCTAGAAAGAAAAAGTCCACCTTAACATTCTCAGAGAATGCCCGTATACGGGCTCTGACATTCTGGTTCCGCTTCGGATGCCATTAAGCGGGATCTCTGGTCATAATCAGTCCTTCACTGAACAATCAGCATTCATTAGCAGAATGCTAGCGTGTTATGGGCAACAACGACTCAACCTGTAAGAAATCGAAAGGACATAAGTACTCGTTCATTCAACTTTCGACCTATAATACATGTTGAATTTGCAAAACTACAATCAAATCTGAGATTTCTCAACGACAATCAGGCGAAAGAGACAAACTTAGCCGTCTATCTCCATAGAGTCCCATTCATTTTGCACTCACCCGCGATGACCCCCAGTGGAACTCTGGTGGAACTGCAACCAAATTCGGTACAATGGGGCTTAATAGGGAGTGAACAGGCTCTCCATAGACGAGCGCTGGTAAAATTTAACAACTTCATGTTTCATTTACACACTTCGGTCATAGTGTAGGACAGCACAGTGTTCCCACCAGATGACTGACAACTTATTCGGCTCATTATAACGTTATCTGTAACCAGTGTCCGGTGGAATTAGCAAGCTAACTTCGTTAGCTATTTAACGTTTATTAACGTTAGCCAACGGCCGCAGCGGGGGCTGATCGGTCCCTCCACTTTTTTGCTGAGCCACAGCGTTGACAGCCCCGGAGATGGACAATCGGTTTAGCCATCTACCGGAGTTCGCTGCTGCCTTAGCAGGGAGTAAAACAGATGGACCCCAGGCTCTTTGCTGCCAATGGTCCGCTGATTATGGCAATGCTGTTTTGTTGTATGGTGTCATAGCAACGACTACAGGCCGTTTTATGGTCCTGCGCAGGCTCCACGCAGAGCTTTCGTCGTAGCCTATGTAAGTGGCCTGATGTTTATACTTGTGCACTGGTGTGTGCTTCGGAGCGAGTACCGACTCTAGAGTCATAGTGAGAGAAACAAAATGTCTCCCCTGTGTTTTCTGACCAAGATGGGAAATCTTTAGCAGGAAATGTCAATCCTCTCCTTAAGGCTCACAGCACGCTGACGAATTATGTCCGGTTCAAAAAGCACAGTGGGGAGGGGCAGTTGAAGCCTGCGCATACGCTTAAACCAATCATAGCCCGGTTAAGGTGTATACATGAAGGGACACCCCGGTTACTGAAGGAGTTCTCTACCTCTGTTAACCGGGTTATGAGAACTCTGATTTTAACCGGGGTAAGGTGTTTACATGGCGTTTGAGAAATCGAGGTATTGCCTTAACCCAAATGTAATCGTTTTTTTTAAATTGCATGTAAACACACTGAGTCACTTCTTTGATCCAAATGAATAGCTGGGAAAATAAAAGCATCTTTGCATTTTGGTGTGTTGGTTAACTGTTTTCTGTGCACATATTCACAGCGTGTTGCTAACACAAAGGTGTGAGTAACCTGATCTGATAGCTACCAAAGTGCTATAATTCTCAACCTACAATTTGGCACATATTTTATGAAGAAAGGTAAATGTGAGAAAGGTAAAACTGTGAACTCGACAGACTGACACACCAACACTTTGTTATTTAAGCAACCTTTTTTTCGGCAATACTAAACAAAGTGAGAGGTAGAGAGACGTAAAACAAAACAAAAAAATGCTTCTGAAGAATGTTGTTCTATAAAAATGAAAAGACTCTAAAACGTAATACACAGTCAGGTTCGGTAGTGAGATGTGTGTTTTTGACTTCTGGGCTTGGAGATCCACATTTCCAGAACCCACGGTGGACACGGTGCCTGTAAATGTTTTCTGACAAAAAAGTAAGGCTGGTTAAAGTCCCTGCTGCATTTGATTTGACCAGACTCCCAGGGAGCACAGCTTCCTTTTGAGTCAAGGCAGGTGGACGGAGCAGAAGGTAGGAGCGTGGGAAGATTTCAGATGGGTGATGGGTTTGTTCTTAATGGAACATGGCAGTGGTGGTGAGGTGGTGAGGAAGGGGTTTGTGTGGGAGGGACAAAGCCCTGAGTGCAGGACAACAGTGCATGCTTCTCTTAAACTAGCACATGCTCCATTTATTAATAACAAACAAACGTACACTCTGATGTGGCACTAGGGGCCAGAAACGTTTTTGTACAAAGTCACAACCTCCAGTTTCTGCAGCCGAAAAATAGGAATCTATAAGGTTTTCACATTGATCGGTATAAATTTCCTCCTGAAAAAAATTCTCCACTCCAGTCCTCAAATTTGTAAACATTTATATATTGAGCGACATGATTTTGTGAAAGATAGAGGAAGTGGAAATAGAAATAGATGAACAGTGTTTCAAAAAAGGGCCTTGGCGGTATGGACCCCATTCAGTCTGACAGCTTCAAGTGGTCCGTTTCTGTCCTGTCCACGCTTCCTGGTGGAGGTAGGTGATCTCAGACCCCCACCAAGACCCTTCGAAACCCCCACCTTCGTCCACTTAGTAGGAAAGAAGGAAATGTCCCGTCTTCTAAAAAGTGGAAGCATTACACTCAAGGTTATCCACATCATGCCCTCAGCTCGTGGAAAAATCTTCCCGAAAGTGCAACATGAGAGAGCAAGCGAGGTTCGCCGTGTGCTCAATAGCTTCCAGTGAAGAGTAGGAAGAAGAAGAAGCAGAGAGAGGAGAGTAGAGACCAGTAGAGTCGGCTGGCCGGCGTTGGAGCGAGGCCTCTGCCTTTAGATCCTGCTTACCCGTCTGCAAAGGAGGGGGTGGACAGCCAGTGGTGGACAGGGGGCGTAAGGAGGTGGCAAGGGGCCGGGTTTGATCCCTCTGGTCCTCATGTAGGACAGGAACTGATCCGGGATTTCAGCGAGCACTTCTTTAGCCAGGCGAGCCATGCTGAGGATGTGGCTTCCCCGTCTGTCAATGTAGTCTCTGAAAGGAACAAACTGTGGAGAGGAGAGAAAACAAGGAGAGGAAAAAGTTAGAGGAGAGGAAACAAGGGGAGGGGAGGAAACAAGGAGAGGAGACAAGGAAAGGAAAAAAATGAGAGGAGAGGAAACAAGGAGAGGAGAGAAGAGGAAACAAAGAGAGGAGAGAAAACAAGAGAGAAGAGGAAATAGGAGAGGATAGAAGAGGAAACAAGGAGAGGAGAGGATATGGTCAGATAAAATATCAGGTAAGAGAAATTAAAAGAAAAGAGCAGAATGAAAAGGATGCAGAGGAAAAGATAGATATACTTTAAAAGGAACGAGACAGTGGGAGAAAGATAGAGAAATGGTAGACTGAGAACAAGAGCACAGCAGAGGGTCAAGCACCCTGACCTTCTCCCATTAATCATAAATCCCACATTTCTGTGAAGACATTCTGCGGAGTAACAGTCTCACAGCCAGCCAACCATGTCTTCTTTGGGAATACTCTGTACCTGAACAATGTCCCTCTCTGCATATCGTCCTTGGGATGAGATCCTCTCCTCGTCCCCGTCCAGCTCGATCATTTCTGAGGAGGGAAGCACATCAGTCACGCCCTGTCAGGAGACTCCAACAGCCATGTCAAAGCTACGCTGAGCAAACATGGCATGCAGTTTGTGTGTTTTAATCTGCTGAAGCCATTAGCGTGCCACTGGGTTACATTCCCTTGGAGTGTTGGTAATGCCAAACGTGGCATGAGTACACAGAATTTGCGTCGCTGAGCGTGAAGCCATTGGGCCATGAGTTGCACACAACCGTACACATGAAACATGCTAGAATATGTGTAAGCAGAGCCAGCGATGTGCACCACGGGGACATGATGCAACCATGCACAGTGACTTTATAAGCGTGACAATCGTTGAATCCTGTTGACTTTGCGGACTAATTGCTCATCGTGAGTGAGCTTGTTTTTACAGAGGCCTGCTCCGTAAATTGTAAACATGACAACACAGGAGAGAGATGAGAAATGTGGCCATTGTCCATTAACAAAAAAAAAGAAAATCACCACCTCTAGTCTGACAAATGAGAATTTTCACATCCACTTAACCTCAGAGTCAGTGGAGGAGGAGGAGGAGGAGGAGGAGGGGGGGATGGAAAATTAAGGGGAAGGAGAATGGAGGAGAGAAGAAAAGAGCTACACAAGGAAGGGTTGAACCATGTGGGAGGCGAGATAGGAAGTAGAATGAAGGCAAAGGATTACCGCATGCAAATAAACACACACATACACAAAAGCATGCGCACACACACGCGATCTTCACCCTGCCTACCGTCAAATTCCGCTGGTCCAACACCAACTATTATAATTGACATGGGCAAAGACGCAGCCTGTAAAGGGTAGAAAGAGACAAAATAGGCTCATCAAAGGCGGGGAAAGAAGCAAGGCTCATTCTTTTCACCATTTGCTATCTTGAACGCCACAGGCTATCAGTGAAATACCCCCGCGAATTACTGTACTAACTAAGCTAACAACCCATAGAATGGAAGCTCAGTAGCAAAATGAAGTGCTATTGTTAAGATAGACAGGGTGTGTCCAAATCCCTCTGCAGCCTGTTTCATAAAGCCTCTCGTCCGGCCAGAGTTGTAATTTCATGCATCTACAACTTTGTCTAAATCTCTCCAAAGCTTGA
The DNA here is from genome assembly GCF_008315115.2 of Sander lucioperca. Classification (NCBI taxonomy): domain Eukaryota; kingdom Metazoa; phylum Chordata; class Actinopteri; order Perciformes; family Percidae; genus Sander; species Sander lucioperca. The sequence goes on from NC_050179.1 coordinate 19,898,680, forward strand.
CAGCTTAAAAATGACTCCCATTTACATCTTCCCCTGCCCGGAGCAGCAGCCACCCTGCATCGCAATATTGTTTATTAAATCTTAGCTGAGTGGGACAGCAAAGTACAGTTCGAGTGATGAAGGATGATTGAGGGTTTTTTATTGTTTCATAACTCCCAGTGGTTATTAGATGGATGCCCAAATTGCTTGAAATATGAGGGGCAAGGATCTTATGAGGGGCATGGATCTTCCGTGGGCTACTAAATACAGTAATTACTCTAAAAATCGTACTTTACAATAACATTACATCACAGTAGGCGTGATGGGGGGGCGGGGGGGGCATATAAAGTATATGAAAAAATCTTCCCTCACTCCTTTCATTAATGAAGAAGTGAAAGGCAGAGAGGGAAGCACTAAAAGAGGACAGCTTTACATATTCTTATTGTTTGCGTGTTGGTTTATTAGGATCTCCATTAGTGGCTTCATCATAGCTGGACCTCCAGGGGTTCTCACATGTTTTACAGTAAATTAACTGAATTAATATGAGCATACAGTACATGGACTGCTGATGTCCATGATACTGTACATTGCATTTTCTTTTTAAAGCCTTGTAAAATGCCTTGGAAAAACATACAGTACATAGATTGAGTTTAAATTTAAAAGTGTACATTGACTATGGACTCCTTGGTCTGTGCCATGTCCGTGATCACGCCGTCAGAGATGATGAGCAGGATGAAGTACTGTGAGCCGTCCGTCACTGCTGATGCATACCTAGCATGGAAAGAGAGGCGGTCAAAGGTCAAATGAGCAAAAGAAATAAAAGAGAGGCAGACAGAAAGACGGCACTTCTTTTAACATTATATTAACATTAAAAAGGATATTCAGAGTTTTCTTTTCTGCTGAAATCTGCCTCTCTATATCATTTAGAAAGGGCACTCTGCTGATTTGACACATCAAGACCAATTAACTGGTCACGGGGAATACTACTCAGCCTTTGAAACAGCTGTAATTGTCTTCTGTGACTGGAAGAGCTTTCTAAAGTCTGAGAAAATAACTCTAAGGATGTCATCATATTATGTTGGCTTAAGCTTGGAGGCTAAACATTTTTTTAACAGAAAGCCTGAGTTATAAACTGGAGGCAGAGTTTTAAAGTGCTCATATTATGCTTTTTGGCTTTTCCCCTTTCCTTTATTGTGTTATATATCTTTTTTGTGCACGTTATAGGTTTACAAAGTGAAAAAGCCCAAAGTCCACCCCAAAGGGACTTGCCATCTTCCAGAGAAAACACTGATCACAAACTGCTCCAAACAGCTCTATTGTAGTCCAGCCTTTACTTCCGTGACGAACGTGCGTCACTTTGTAACACACGTTATAATGCTCGCCTAGCTGCTAGCGTGGCACTCCCTCAACTCTGCTTCTGACAAGCTAGCAGTACTTACTGCTCATGTGCGACTCCCAACACAGATGGTACAGAAGTGAGAGGTCTCACTCTGTAGCTAAAACAGAGAGCTCAACACACAGGGTGAAAAGAGGAGCTGCAGCAATGTGCAGTACAACAAAAATATGGTGTTTTCTGAAAATTAAACCACATAAACCTATTCTGGTACAACCTCTAAATACAATTATGAACCTGAAAATGAGCATAATATGAGCACTTTAAGACATTCGGGAGGATCTACAGCAACAAGAAGTGTGGCTTTGTGGGAATTGTAGGATCCATTATTTTTGGAGCTTGACCCATACTCGGGACTAAAAGTCAGGATATCACCAACTTTATGGGAGTACGTAATTAACTTGCTGGAGTAGCTTTATAATGTACCCTTATCTCAAATCACATTCATTGCTTCTGCATTGCATTACCTTATTACAGTGTCCAATATTAGGCTATTGCCCCTCAGTGATCACTAAAAACAATCTTATTTCATTGAGGATAAATGGTCCAATTACAGTGTTAGTATTGGTGCTGTGCAAATAATGTAGGTCATGTAAAATAAGTATGTAAGATTTTCAGAATTTAAAGCATTAAGTACATAGTTATGTGTCTTTTATTCTATTAAACAAAAGCTGTTTTTTTAAACTTTAAACAGGATGTATTGAAAATAGTATGGTTTATGCTTTAAATAGACTGATATACCTTAGAGTCAGGTCTATTTTTTTAGCTCTAAACTAACACTTAAAGCAGTTTTCTGTTACGTAACCAGGGTGAAAACACTCTTACGCACACACAGTCAAGACGGACAATTAGGAATCTGACGTGACTGTAATTTCTTTTTTCTTTAGCCATGTCTTCCTGGGTTTTAGTCAGATGCTAACTGGGATGCAAGAAAAAATGCCAGACTTGTTCTGACAATAAAGCATCATCATCATCATCAGACGAGAGCGCTGAACAATGCAGCTATTCTCAGACTGAGTGGGCGGCCGGCACACACAGTCAGTCTTGAGGATCATGAGACAAGATCTGGCAATAGGGAACGTCAGGTGGAAGTTGGAAAATACTGTACTACAAAACAGCACATTACTTTTTATCACAGGTTATTTGAGTACATTGAAAAAAAAGTGCTGCTGACAGTTTTTGGTAGTATTTACTAGAAGTTTTAAATATGTTTAATTAACAGTGGAAGAGCTTTTTATATAATTTGTTGCTCCAATAAAAATTGAACTGCATTTGAGGGCCCACATGTCTCACGTTAATGGTCTTTTTAATAGTGAAGCACTGGTACATATTTTCTACTTATAAGGATATCTATAAAGATTAATTTACTGTTTATTTGTGAAATGGTGGGAGGTGAGACATTTACTGTTATTCACAGCACTGTTTCTTGTACTGTGTACTGGTATTTTCTATTTTTCTGATTTTCGTGGTGCCTTGTGCTGCAACACTGCCTTAAAGCAGCCCATCAGTCATCCTGCAGACTGGTCACCTACTAAAGGACTGTTGCAGCTGTCCAAACCACCACCGTGATTATTGATTCTCTTTAGGTGACGGAGCTATTAGCACATTTATTTTAATCTCTCCCTTTGCATCACAGATTGCTGTCCAGCAGCCCACACACATGGCTGCAATTTCCCCAAAGCCACAGCAAAACTGTAAATTACGTGGTGGCATTGTGCTCCATGACATTTGCGTGTGTCAGCCTACATGTTCCACGTCCCTGGCTGTGATTGTAGTGGACCTACCTGGCCACATGGTTAATAACAGGGGAGAAGTGGGTGGGTCCGTAAAGACGCACAGACTTGAGACTCTGGTAATAGGCCTCTATCACCCCCTCGATACCACTGCAGTATGGGTTCTGTGGGTTACCATTCTGCACAAAAACAAAGACAAAATCGTTAATAAGTGTGGTAGAAAAGTACTGAAATGTAGATGTAACATTTCTAAAGTGCTGTGAGAGAAGATTCAGACTGTCTAGCTGTAAAGATTACAAAACCTTGGAGTGTCTCAATTTCTTGAGATACACTTGTGGGAAACTTGTTTTGATTAGATTTTACAAGATAGCCAGTCCCTCCAGAAAAACGCGATTATGCGATCGTATAATTCAATGCATAATCAGCCAAAGTCCGCATATTTATGTGGGGGCTGCATTTTTTCAAATACGCCACACTTTCGCCGCATAAATTGCCGATTTCCACGCAAAATATGCAATTTTTGCAAGCTCCCGCAATTTCATCGCATAAAATTGCATAAATATCCTGCATATTCCATCGCATTTTTTTAGAAAATGTGCCGCATAATCAAGTCGATCGATTTTTGCCCGCAACAATCACAAAAAAACTCTGCATTTTTCTGGAAGGACTGGATAGCAACAACAGCCATAAACGCCCCTATTTATGACTTTGCTCTCATGGCAGCTTGGGTATAATTAGTGGGTAGGGGGTTTGGCAAGCTGACACTATACTGCATTTGATGTGTGGAGTCAGCTTCTTAGTATCAGTAAAGATACATTGAAGGTAGAATATTTAGTGAAGATGACTTTACTTTGTTTCACAGCGATAATGTTCTAAAGCACAAATAAACACACACGCACACACACACACACACACACACACACACACACACACACACCTCTGTGGGAAGATGCCACATTGTCAGGTTATGAGTGAATGCAGAGCTTCATCCTGTTTGTTTCTGTGTGTCTGTGTCAGTTAGACTAGTATGTAGATATTTATTTATTAGAAAGATGAATCATCGCATTTTCGAGGGGGTCCTTAGATATGAGACGCTGAGGGGCAAAGCGGCAGTTGGGAATGACAACGGGCTGCACACCCTGCATGTTGTTATTGGTTGGAGGTTACACACCCACATGGGGCCCTAAAGGCTCTTAGTTACCGCCCAGAAACATCCCGCACACAGCAAAATACAAAGAAAAGAGAAAATGCAGGCAGAGGGCAGGGTCTCTGCAGATACAGACACATCACACACTTCTACTGGGTCATAAATAATGATTGAGAGGGATTACTTTTGTATTAGTCTATACATTGCTTTTTGAGGAAAGCACTGCATATTATACCTTCAATTTAAGAGAACGGAGACTGACTGCAAATAGGATTGATCATTCAGTTTTGTATTTAGAAATTAAGATATTTCTTATGCACAAAGTTTCCTTGAATGTTTTTTGTATGTCATAATGTCATTTCAAATTACGATGGCCATAATTTTGCGACTGTATTAAATTATGTATTTTTAATGGGGGATGTATAAGCTTGAAGAAAAGTTGATCTTTAACAGCCAACCCCAAAATGATTATCTTTGCCTGCTAATCCCTGTCAGTAGAAGCTTTGTTAAATCCGGGATAATATTTGCATCAGTGATCTCTTTACAGCTGCTGCAACACAATTCGGCAGAGTCAAGAAAGCCTTTAGTCTTTATTAATCCCGCTTTGTACCTTTATTTCTTTTTCTTACCTTAATTAAGCTGAAGACACAGACAGAAAGTTATTTTTCTTGTGTACCAAAGCAAATCAAAAGTCAATGGCCTTATTCTGTTGTCTATGAGTTTGATTACACTTTAAAGTCATTTCTGGAACTCTAAAAAAAGCAAAACCTCATTTACAAAGATAACACAAGCTTTTTTCCTTCAGGATGAATCCTGATGCTGTTTGTCTGGAGTATATTTAGCTACTTTCCTGATTTAGGTGTTCTCTATACACCACCAGGTAACAGTTAGTTTACATACACTGAGTCACTGTCATTGATTTAATGTCAGCCAGCTAATATTTTGAAAAGGTTTCAAAATGTGTTTCATATTCAAGGGCATTTAGCAACGTGGCATCATGACTTCGCGTAAACATACACGCCACTTTCCTAAAGCCAAGTGGCGTGTTATCTGTAAGCATTTTGAGCTAACCGCGTGTATATCTACGCTGTATAGAGCAGACTGTATACAGCGTAAACATACACACCACTTTCTAAAGCCACGTGGCGTGTTATCGGGAGGCTACGTGTTATCGCGAGACTACGGTTGGTTTTAATGGGGGAAAAGAAAAAACGGTTGGGATAAGGAAAAGAAGAACTGGGTTGGGTTTAGGAAAAGAAAAACGTGGTAAGGAAACAACACACGCAGAAAACGAAGGAAACATTACACGCAGGGTGCGATCCCCGCTCTCCTGTGTGAAAGTCCTGTGTTTGACCCATCCACCACCCCGACCAACCTCCCTACGCGGATTTTCGCCCTTTCATACTACTCGCTACAGCGTCAATTCACACGCAAACGCAAGGTAATGTAAGTCAATGGAGGACAAACAGCGTTGATAAACACGCTGAAAAGCGAGTGTGTCTTGATAACACACCAATAACGGCATACCAATTGGCGTGTCATACATACACCACTTCATAAGATCAGTCTGCATTTAGAATAACTTGCTTACATTACATCTCTGTGGTACACCCGGGATCTACTGTACAGACATTTAACACTATGCATCAAAATAAAAATGAATCTGAATATAGTTTGTTTTGATATTCAGACACAGTGGAGCTAAGATGAATAAGAAGAGTACCACTCTGAAGGAGAAAAAAAAATGTTTACAAGATTTTATATCCCTTTATGAGAAAAGGGCTGGGATGGAATTACATTTTATTTTCGAAACAGGCTTGTTTTGGCTGCAAATTACAGGATAACAGGATTACATGCATACAAAATGGCCACCTGAGGGCCAAAACATCAATAATACTACAATATTAACAAAAAATATTACCTATTATAAGAGGTTCTAGAGGCTTGGAAGACCTTAAGGATGTTAAATCCAATTATGAAACATTTTACTTATATTTCAGGGAAATGTCAACAGTTTGGTTCTCTAGTTGCAGCACAACAGTAAAGAATATCCTGGGGCGAGCCATTTCACATTTTTAACTCTACCATGAAAAGCATTTTGGTCCAATCAATTGTGGTAAGAGACAATTTGTTTGCAATAGAGGTTACAAGAAGACAAAACATGATGATAATTTGTCTTAGAATGAGCTTGTCTAAGAGAAGCTCATCAACTGGCTTCTAAAGTAAATCCTTGTTTTAAGATGTTGAACCAGAGTTGTTGCAGTGTTTTTGTATTTTTGCAGCCGTGGAGGCAAAAAAATAAACAAATATTAAAATTGATGTCTGGTTGACTGATTTTAAATCCAAAAGAAACTCACAAAGAAGCAAACATTTCATTATTTAAGATACCCATATGTTTTGGGCTTTCTAATTATCTCAGTATGAAACCATCTTGACTAACTCTGCTTGGTTGAGTACGAACTGTGCACATGAGACTCCTTTGCTTTGTAAATGGAGCTTGAATAATTACGTCAGATTCAGTGGTGGCTTTCTACCACTGCGGCTACGCAGCTGCAGCGTTCCTCTTTAAGCGCTGACTAAGTTAAATCCTTAATGGTTAGATTAATGCATATGCGCCTTGTCTCGAGGTTTGGCGCCTCTGGGAAGGCTGTTATCCAACGTTGAGCAGCTGTAATGGCTGTAAACGCCTCTGGAGCAACATCTGGAAGTGACAGTAGACCAGGGAGAGGATTATGGGTGGCTGAGGAGTGATCAGGATGTCTAGAGCCCCGAGGCGCTTGACATTGGCAAAGTGGTGTGGCTGGATGGATGGATGGATAGATGGGTGGGTGGAAGATGAGGATAAAAAGATTGTTGAATGGAGGACACAGCTTATCCAGATCCTTAATGCTTACTGTGTGCATGATTTCCATTTATTATCAAATAATTGTCATATCTTGGTTTAATTTCCATCAAGAAATGAAACTATCTTTGTCACTTCAGTAGGTCTTAGACCAACAGTACATAGATAAAAAAAAAATAGACTTGGTGTGTGTACAGCCAAAACCAGCTCATTTGGCTTCCATCACCAAAGTGTGCGCAGGCTGGTTGGCTGAATTTGTTGTTGGACAGCAGCGTTTACCACCCACCAATAAACTGTTGCCTTTACAGTAATTGGTCATCTGTGTATGAAAGTGACTTGCTGCATGCTGTGTATTTTCAGTTTACTTTTACAGATTTTGTTTTTACATAGTTCTGGTATAATTTTATGTCTACAACTTGTCTTGATTAAACATGCAAGTTGCCTGTGCTCTCATTGTGACAGACAAGCTTCCGCCAGCTGGCACGGAAGCCATTACAAGTTATGCTCAGTGCCAACAGCAGTCTGAGAACAATCCAAATTTGTTTTCATACTGCCAGTCCTAATCTTAATGTCGTTCAAATTAGCACCACATTTTAAATGAAATGTCCAAAGAATTTGTCTCTGATTTAACTTAACACGATAAATATCTAAACTATAAAATGGATTGCCGTGAAATTTGGTACAGACATTCATGTTTCCTAGAAAATAAATCCCAAATAACTTTGGAAATCCCCTGACTTTTCCTTTAGGGCCAACGGCAGGTCAACATTTTCAATTATCCATGATCAAATACGTCCACATCTACCAGATGGATTGGCACACAATTTTAAACAGACATTCATGGTTCGAGGCAATGTATCCTCATGACTTTGTCCAAAGCAAAACAATGCCTATGTACAGCCTCACAGAGCTGCAAGGCTGTGGAGTCGTGTTTCATTTGTATTTTCCTACTTCCATTATTCAACATTTCAAGAAATCTTAGCATCATAAGCACTGGAAGAACAGTGTCACTTCCCTGCTTTGTGCCACAAAGCAATATATTTTATGCTGTCAATCAATCCTGCAACTTCCTGCCAAATCTGACCTGGTGGTGGCCTCTTCCTCATGGTTTTGTTTGGTTAAGGTGATTATGTGGAATACATGAACAAGTATTTGCATGTTTTACGTAGGTTTATGTAGAGACGCAGTATGTACCTATATTTGGAAGGATAAATGATTGGAAGATTTGTGTGGATAGCTGGATGTTTGGATGATGCAAATGATGGGAGAAAGTTGTTTCCTCACCAGGGCAAACTCGTGCGAGACCCGTCCGTCTGGGGGAAGCTTGGCACCGAAGCCCAGTGCAGGAAACATCTTGTCGCTGTCGTAGTCCTGGATGATCTCTCCGACGGCCCGCAATGCCATGGCGTAGTCATTCAGCTGGTATGGGCTCATGTAATGGAGCGAGGTGGGCTGGGACGGGTTGCCTGGGACCCGAATGGTTCAACACAATAAAACACACATCAGCATCAAACTGTAATTATGCCTGCTCCCCCTGGGCTGTGAGTCATATTAAAATAAAAACAAAGGGGAGTGGGTGGAAGGGGGTTAAAACGTAGACTGGAGTTTTAGTTACACAAACATTTCTCTAAGGCACAGCTGCAGTGGAGGCAGAAATAATCTTACTGGTTGCCTCAAGCCTCAGTGGATGGTGTGAGAAACCACAATTTCTTTCAGTAAAGCTAAGTTACATGAAGCCACTGTTGCAATTTCGCAACTACACTAACAAGCTACAGCGACAGTGACCTGCTGACCCTTCAAAAATGTCTCTCCCACTGTAATAAACGAATGAAATGACATGCAATTACTCAGAAATCATGCAGGATCATCTGATAAAAAATTTAATTTGCAAAAAAACCTACTCTTTCTTCTTCTTTCTTTTGACAATCAAAACGACAAACAAAGAATGACACAAATGGTAAAAACGAAACTTAATTTGGTTTGTCTTTCATTTTTGGCCCCAAACGGGGAAATAAGAACAGATAAAGATGAATACATGAAAGGAAATCCAAAAATTTTAACCACAATTCAGCTGCAGATGAATACACTTTTGATGCTCTGGTGAGTATTTGAGGCAGCAGGACAGTATATGAGGGATTTAATCAAAATAAACTACAGCTCCCATGTTCATCATAAAAAAGGAACCTGTCACCCAGTGTAACGGTGCAGCTCATAAATGTGTCTTTAATGGTTTATTGAACAATAGAGTGCTGCAGCAATGAATCCTAAAACCCATAAATTAGTTAGCATCTTTTTCACTTCCGGTTCCCTCGTCTCAAAGTCAATGGGTTTATGAATGGGTTTTTGGTTATAATAAATAAATAAATAAGGTCTGTGGTTAACACAAGCTTAAGAGATTTTCACGTTTTGTTCTATGACATAAAATACATTAGTAAATACCCCACTCACAATTTGTAAGCTTTTTTGTCTTAAAAAATGTGGTTGCTAATGAGGTTAAATGAGACAACAGAGGTTGTCGGGGACATTAAACGTCATCACGCCAAGAACGTGAAATCACTTGGAAGCTATTGAACAGAAAAACAGAAACTTCATTCTTATTCGTCACATACAATTGCAGTACAATGTAGTGAAATTCAATCTCTGCATTTAACCCATCCTAAGCATTAGGAGCAGTGGACACATAAACAGACAGCGCCCAGGGAGTGACTAAAGGTTCAGTGTCTTGCTCAAGGACACTTTGACATATGGCCAGAGGAGGGCGGGATCAAACAACCAATCTTGTGGTTGAGGGACAACCCTCTCTACACCCTGAGCCACATGCCACCACCTGGTGGCGATGTTGAACTCATGCAACCGAGGTGTAGTTCGTTTATAGCCTAACATTAGCTTTATATTTCTGCCGATTGCATTTACGCTTCAAAAATCATAACGTGGTGTTCATTTGTGAAAATGATCTCGCTGGACAAAACGTGTCATAACCTTTTGTTTGCCACAGAGTTTATTTTCTGCAATAATCCAAAGTAAAAATCCCAATGTTTTTTTGTCGAGGAAGCCAGGGCGATACTAACTTCTGGGTTGTCCAACAAAAATGCATCATCCCTGCAGCACTCTGTAATGGAGCTCTATGGCTCAGAGTAGTAAGATATATCAGACACAGACAATACTTGTTAAAAGGATCTCAATTCATTGCTGGTTTTTGTGTTTCATGTTCTTTTGATAAGGAAAACATAGAATATCACAGGCCTTGTCCTTTGATTTGCAATGAATGTGTAAGGACTGCTTTGTGCAATATTATAAAAGACATGAGAAAGTTGTTGACACAACTTCAGCATGTTCCCAATTCCCAACAAACAAACGAAATAACGTAATTATCTGCATAATATCGGACGGGGATGTGGAAAACTTATTTGATGGCAGGAAAGAAAGCCACCCATTTCTACTGTGACATAATGATGTCTCCAATATTGTATTACATATATTAACTTACTAATCATATCTCACTAAAATGAGAACATCACTCATCTGTGAGAAAGTCTTCTGCGCAGAATTGCTCGTTTTGCTTGTTTTTCATTAAATTGTTGTCACTTAATAAATGTACAGGCTTCATCAACACCGACTACATGGTGACAACGATCTAAATTGGAAATTTGATAAAATGTGGGTGTAATCCGTTTCCGTCTACACTGAGGCACAAATTGTACAAATTGTGGTTAATAGAGAACTCCAAACTGTTCTCTAATATAGTTTTCAAATAATTGTCCAACTTTTGTCTACTTTGGGTGAAGTATCATTAGAATAAGTCAATTAAAACTGACTGATAAGGACCCACTATGGAGTTCACACCAGATAAAAAATCAGAGTGTTAACCATCAACGTTTTATCTCTTCCATTCACTTAAGGGATCTCAATGATAAGAGCAAACGCTTTTAAAACACTTACCATTTGATGCCGTGAAATCAATTGCCACTGTGAAATTAATTTGAGTCCTACAAGAGAAAAAAAATAAAATAAGGAGTAACTTGAAACCATCAATCACGCCACATTATATCACAGCATGTTTTAAAGCACGCAGAAGCAAGCAATTAAGCAGCGGGTTATCGGCAGCTGTCAGTCTTAATATCAGAGCTAAGAGATAATCCTCTCAGCTGAGTCTCTGAAGTCACATCACATCACAACTGCAAGGGACTCTGGATTTAATGATGAGAGTAATGCTGGTGCTTCATCTCTGCAGAATCATATGCGGCCATTTATTGTGAACTTACCCGCCTCGGATGTAGTCCAGGAAGGAGAGCTCAGTGTCCACCAGGCAGGACAGGAGGGTGACCTGCCAGTCAGGAAAAGCGCAGGAATAAGACGAGAATCACTTTTTACAGTATGAACAGAGACTGTTAATGTAGCTCCGGATTCTCAGATTAAACCAATGATCGCACATTCCTAGTTGTGTCATTTTGTGGTGGTAAAAACAGGTGTCCGCTTGCTTAGCTTGATTAACTCACTCAAACACAAGCACGTCTATGAGGCTAAGTTCATGTTACACTAATGATTCCGGATTCATGATGTCAGTTAGTTTGAGGTAATTTGATGCAAACAGAAAGAATGAGCCAGTTTTTCTTCAGAAAACGGAAGTCAGAGCGCTATTTGTTTTTGCATATTTACGCATTTCCGGTAAAAACACAAAGTTAGGGAGGGACTTGTCTTGGATATTGATTGCTGTTTAAAGTAGCAAATAGTGCTGCTGGGGCGTTACGCTCCACCCTCCCCAGCCAGAGTGACAGCAGCTAAACATGGAACCGCAGGAAGAAAGCCTGTTATCTCTTGTGGAGGACTTCTCGCCACGCCGACGCCACAGGACAATTCAGGCGCAAAATGAACCTAGGGGTTAATAACACACGGGTACCGAGTCGACCGTTCTCTGGGATATGTTTTCATGCTAATGGAATGTGACCAGTTTTATCGCAAATCGCTAATTAGCTTATAAAGTTAGTCGTCGGGGCATGCAAAAGTAAAAAGAAATCGCTATTTCTATACCACTAACAAGGCTCAAAATAGCACCACACTTCCACGGTAGCATAATGAGGGTCCCTACATGTAAATCAAAGCATTGAGAACTTTGTAAGTGTACGGACAGTTTATTAAAAAGATAGTTTAGAAAGACAGCACCGTTCGGTATACAGGCAGGCGCCATCTTGGGAAAACAGTCATGACCAGTTGAACGACGAATGCCATGCTTGAGCTATGTTATTGGTTACTGGTTACATGATTTTACATAATTTTGTTGGAGTGAGGCCATACATATTCAACCCAGATTTGAAGCTGGCACTATTAGAACTAGATTTGGACAACATAATAGACATCATCATAGACACAGTTGAAATTGTACTTCAGCAGTAATATATCAACTGTAATCAATTACCAAAAAATCAACTGACACAGTGTGTGGCTTTTGGGGCCCCTGGAGGTCTGGGCTCACCTAGTTTTGCATGCATAGGCACAGCTGTGTCAGCGCTGCAGAGATAGGTCTGGCAGCAACTCTTAATAGCAATTAAGTGTAAGTGAAAAACATCTTAAAACTGCACAAACTGTTGACTCACCGTTCCTGAGTTTTGGTACTTTTTCTTTTTCTTTCCTTTTTTCTTTGGATTTAGCACCTGTGGAGAAAACACAAGTTTTGTTGTGTCTCAGTGAGCAGTGGGTGATCCTAACTCATGTTATCTTCTTGGTTCAATCGACAGACTCTATTCAGCTGCATAATTAAAATAAAGTAGGGAATTAGCTTTGTTTAATTTCTGTGTTCACAGTATATTATTTCATGAGACACTACTTCCAAAAGACTGATATCATCAGAAACCTCAAACATATCTCAGAAAACCCTCATGTCCCTTAATTCTTCCACTGGATGTTTGAGTTTGATCATTTTATTTTGTATAATGTGTGTCCGGATCACGAGAATATTCTGTTCTGAGTTCTTGTGTTGGTTTTTTTTGACAGGTATTTCACTCAGGCCTCACTTACATACAGTAAGCTGCACCAAGGCGTTTTACACTTTTCCTAAAGTTTAAGTCCCTAGAGCTAAATTTGGGTAATGTCACTCCTTGTTTGCCTACAATCTGTACCTCAGATGTGTAATGTTCAGCAGTTTTGCAGATAAAAAACCCTCTTCATGGCAAATAAACAGAATGAAAGGATTAAAGAGGAGGTTGAGGAAGTCTGGAGAAAACCCAGCGCAGAGCTGATTCGACAAGGGAGGAGACGACATGAGTCTGACGAGTTGATATCACGTTATGTCACACGAGTAGAGAGAGAGCGCCCTGCTCTTCCTGCCTCTACAGTAAGTGATTTAGGTTGTGCTTCATAAGCACCTTAACTGACTCTTGACCTTCAGTGATTTATGGCTTGCTCACACACAACTGCTGTAGAAATGAATGGACCATGTCAGTGAACTGCACTGAGCATGAGAAGAAGAGACACAAGTCAGTCTTCTGAGGAACTGGTGCTAGGGCATAGCAGCCTGTTAAATACTCGCTAGAGGCAAGGTTTAAAGTGGGATTTTAGCAGGTGGGCAGAACCCTGAGATCCAGCGTAAGGGAAAAAAATGCTGTGGTGGGGAACACAAAGGTTCAATACAGAAGATATTTTCTCTCACGGTCTGCCTTTAATTGTCTACTGGTGAATTTCTACTAGCCTACTTCTTCCCGCTCTAATCTTGTTACTTCCCACTCTGTTAACGTTCCTTTCATTCACAAATTCTTTAGTCACCTGACTTATGTGGCTAGTCAGATCTACCTGTGTTCCTTGGGCCGATTGAGTTTATGCTAGCCGAGGTCTTCCTCTGTTGCTAGCCTCAATAAATATTGTTATTCACTTCAAATTGATCTCTACACATTAAGCTGCTGCTAGTAACATTAGCACTGAAGCCTGGGTCTAAAGTGCTCCCCTCTGGACACAACTCTCTAGAATTCTGTAGAAGTGAACACTGGGCAACGAGACGTGCATAGTGCACAAGCAAGTTTTTGTTTTTTTTTACACCTTTTTGGTTACCTTTTGCAGAGTGGCAGGTTATTTGTGCTGTGTCTCCTCTCAAGCTGAACTATAACACTATTTTTCACCTCATGCTCTGTGTCATAAAATGCTACCACATCACGTATGGATCTCCTCTGCACGGACAAAGTTTGAGATTTGACATTTCTGGAAAGTGAGAACATTTTGTCCGGTCTTCACTTCTTCAAAGGGCTGTCTGAGGGTTGGGTTTTATGGTTATTATTTTATTAGGGTCAGGTTGGAGCAAGGGAAAGGACTAGAGGATAATGAATGGATGTGTATGTGTGTGTGTGTGTGTGTGTGTGTGTGTGTGTGAAGAATATCACCTCATAGATGTGGAACTGTGACTGGCTTCTGGACATTTCTCTGTAGCTGGTGCTGAAGTCACCGATAAAGTCGTGGCTGTAAAAAAAAAAAAAAACGGAACACACAGTCACATTTACTACCGAACTGAAAAACCTCTACATATTCTGCATTATGGTGAGAAGCACTAAAGTTAATAACAGAAGCTAAGAAAAGGCCCATAATACCAAAAATCAAAGAACCCATAATAACAGTAAAAGTGTCAGCTGGAGATTAATTTCTTTGTAGTATATTCACATTGTCAAAGTACAGAAGAAATCAGTTTTACTAACAAGCTCCTTGGTTACCCGAGGCGTGGGCGTAGCAACCAATTTCATAATTTCATGGAGATAATCAGCGGGGTTGGAATCGGGGTCAGGAATTTGTGGGAGCTCAGACCAAAACGCCCTTGAAGTGTCAAAAACTGCCTGTGAAATTAACAATGGAGGGGTGAACTGTGCCCCTGCCCCGTCTTTATTCCCCGATTGTCTCTGTGAAGTTATCTCTCAAAAGGCTGTTTAAGCAGTATTAATAGTTAATGTATATTTAAAGCAGTAGGGGGTGTTGTCACATGTAGGGCTCTACAGTGACATGTTTCTACAGTATATCTCCTCTCATAGTGAAAAACAAGAGAGTGTATGAGGACAAACATTTTGGAGTGGGATCTGTGACTATTATCCCAAATGTCCTTTCCTACTTTGCACATATGCTCTTGTTATTTCAGGGCAGTTTATTTTATTTATGCGGAGCGTCAGTGTCATCAAGAGAAACATCTTTATATCTTAGAATGGCATGTAGGATTAATAAGTAAAGAAATCACTTTTGTAACAATTGTATCACCACAATATATAGCTCATCTGTAATTACTACATTTACTCTTCCCCAGGGCCTTGTTGCAAATGTATGTGGTGTTTATTTCACAGCAGGATGTCAATTAAATGATAATACTGTATAGATGAATGGAGCATTATAACAGACAATGCAGTGCAGACATTATCACTTAAGTTAACAGTACAAAAGAAAGCGCTGTTTCCCTTACCCTCCATCTCTGTCCCAGTCGTACACCTCCACCTTAATGCTCCTGTAGGGAAAGAGAAGAGGGACGAGGGAGGGGGAGGAAAATCCCATTAAAAAACCAATTAGCACCGCTGATTTACAGTCTTTCTGCTTAAAAAAATGGTAACTAGTCCGTGGAAGGCTGGGGCCCTAAGTGGACAAGCCTACGTAATGCAGAGACGGGAGTTTTCTTTTTATGTTGTTATCAGTATACCCTGGTGTAACCCAGGCAAATAAGAAAAGAATTAGAAAAAGATAAAAAAAAAAAAATTATAATTAGGAAGTACTCAAATAGGCCGCCCAGTGCTCTAAATCTGTGTGAGAATGACATAACCAATGAGTCTTATGTCGCTGTTCATCAAGGTAATGATGAGAAATATCCCATGTTTACGACCTGCAAGTGTTTATGTCATCAGAGAACTCAAGATGGTTGTATGATCGCAGAGTTGGTTGTGTTAAAAACACTGTGCATGGTCAATATAGCACCATATATCGACCATGACCATTAACTATGACCTTAAACGACAAACTTTGGTTGAAGTGATGCATTCATGTTTGTCCATGTCAATATGTGGTTTTCTGATTCTTCAGGCACATTATTAAAAGCAAAGTTCGATCTATCGGAGCATTCAGAGGAACTCCAGTTGTCTGATCCTACTTCTGATTGGATGTCGGTAAATTTGGGGACTTCTGTTGATGCGGCGTAACATTAGCAACGTTTAGCTTGCTACAGCATTGCTGTAAGTTGTTTCAAAGACAGCAGGCACAGTACAGTGGTACTCCCGTTGTCCCTTGTCACGGTAGTTTTTTTCAAGTTCATACAGGAACCGATGACACTTTTAATGAGAAGAAACTAACTTTAGCTTTTTAATGCTAGATCATAGCATCACATCGCCTGAGCCACTTTGTACTCATTAAAGGTGTCAGTACTAGCTAAAGTAAACACTATTAAGAGCAGCCTCATGTCTTATTTTTGCAAACAAAGCTACCACTAGACAAAACCTTACTGATTGCACCCTTTAGGACCCAGTTAAATAAAAAATATATTTTCCTAGTTTTTTACAGTGTCCCTGTGGTAACTGTTCTGCTATTTCTAGGTATATGTCAAGTATTTATACATCAAAATCACTCTTTTATTCTACTTTTTTTCTATCAGTCTTACTGTTAACATTGTCAGTGTAATGTTTGTGTTTGCCTCCTGCTGTACCTGTCGTAGTCTCCGTTACACAGCGCCCGGACAGGAATTTTAAAAGCCTGCCACACCGGATCCAGAGTGTTCTTCACTACTTCTGTTTTGTGGCAGATGGTATACCTGAGAGTGAGACACACAAAGCTGTTAACAGTGGGAATATTGACCTGATTAACTGAAATCACATTTAGTGATCCATTTTTGTAGTCAAAAAGAATGTCAACGTGTTTTTAAATGTATTGTTAATAGTAGCATCTGGCTGGTCTTCATCTACATAAGACGGATAACCGGAAAATTATTCCCATTGAATTAATGCAAAACTAGGGGCGGGGCACCATCATTAAACCAAAATATATAAAAATATAAAATTTGTTCCCTTTTGGTTTGTACTTCTTTCCCAAAAGAGAACACATGAGATGTGATTTGCAGAGCAGATCTGCATGCTGCAGCAAACAAAAACAAGGTGAAAACAAAACCCTGAGTGCACCTACTCTGTTTGTTTTTAAGGGGAGTGCAATGCTAAAAGTATTTTATAAAGCATGATCTTTGGCTGAAATAACAGCTTCCTGTTCTTTTTTATGTGGCACCTAGTCTGGCTCTTTGTAACTGCAGCGTGCTGCTGTTATACCCTGCAGCTGAACATTTAGGCTGCATCAGTAAATACCCAGCTGCACAAATAAGAGAATGTGTCTTCCCTCCGATGCTGAAGTCGACTTGAATAAAAGCATCTGCGGTGCAAAGAAAGTGCGACTTTCACACACATTTTTCACTTAACTCCATCTTATCCATCCTATCTCCTTTTATTTTCCTCTTGTCAACTCTGTCCTATTATCTCTGCTCATCCCCTCATTCTGCTGCTTTGTCCTGTTAATGTCTGGACGGCGTAAGTCATATATACAGCACGGAGCATTATGTAACATCACATAGGCGGTTTAGGCCTTATATCCTCTGCATGGGAGCTTTTTGGAGCATGAAAAATCATGCTCAGTCTTTATCCATTTCAAGCATCTAGACATTCTGTGTATGTGTGTGTAAAAGTGAGATAGCTGCTTTTGTTTATTCAGCAAATTGACATCCACAAATACCACGGGGAAGCTGCTTGTCAACTTACGATCCGTCTTCGTTACTGCGGTAAAAGACGAGAAAAGGATCAGATTTTCCGAAGAAGTCCTTCTTATCCAGCTTGTTGCCACAAAACTGCAGCATCACCGACTCCTTAAAAGGAGGAAAGTAACCAAAATATAGACACACATCCTCCGGTCATAAGGAAAGACACACAACTTGCTATCACAACAGGTAATATTAGATACTGTTGTTTATTAGCTGTCGATACATTCTGTTATAGTCCTTGGAGAATAATTGCGATTTTTAAAAAGTCAATACGATCTTTTTGATTTTTGCATTAGCACTTTGTAGGTCTGGTACAATATTTCAAGATTACATCTACAAACATATCAATGAAAACATTATATTTTCACCCACTGAGTTCTGGGAGCTTAAATTTGGTTTGAACTTCATCTGCCCCAAAACAGACACTAAAAGATAAAATAAAGGTGATCAGGCTTAATTCCACACTCTGACACACCATGATATTATCTATCTATCTATCTATTTTCAATGGATTTCCCTGTGTTCTTGATTAAGCAATTTCTTGAACTTTTGAAGGAAGGCCCCCAAAATGTGACATTCACCGTTTTATGTTTTGACTCAAAAGAAAAAAAATCTGCTATTACTTCACTAGAAGCATTTTTTTTTGTGAAGTGATGCATCTAAAGGTGGCAAAAACACCACCAAACAATAAAATGGGACCATCATGGCGATGTACTTTTTCAGAAATAGCGGATTTTTGTAATAGTGTCCAAATGTTCGAGGTGATTTTGTTTTCTCTTTGAAATAAAGAGGGATTCAGAGTCACAGTCCGGCTCATCACAAAGTTCAACTGAAGACATGACAACAGCGTCAAACAGTCGGCTGTGTCTGGAACTGAAAAGCATTCCCCTTCAACTACTACCATGAACAAAAGTGTTTTCTTGCGTTCAGAGCAAACAGAATCAAAAACCTCTGTGCAAAAGTTACTACAAATCTTTTAAAGTGAACATAACTTGTTAAAATGAAGCACAGTATGCATAGTTATGTGAGAGCGCTTGATGCCTCTTCTGGCTTGCAACAGCACAGTGGTATTTTTTATTAAATACACTTTTATAAACTACACTTTGCTTTCTAATTGAAGTGACATTTCTGGTGTTATAGCAACGCTAGTGTCTCTCAAATAATGTCTTTGTTGCTTTCTTAAAGCAATACAGTATCAGCGGTAAAATGAAGATAGGTGTTGGGGAAAGGGTTAAGAGAACATACAGTATACAGTATATACTTTATATATACTGTATGTTCTCTGTGTGTACACTCATTTGCCAGTTTATTAGGTACACCTAAAACTAATGCAGTCTTATACAGACAGCCCTGCAATAAATTCTGTCATTGTGAAGGTTTTAATGTTCCATTTTTGTTAATTCAACTAGTTTTTGGTGTTGTTGAATTGTATTGAGTTATAGCGAGGTGTTTCACATATTCTGTCTATCCTCTCTGATATAAATATATAAATGTTGGATTTATCGCAGAAGTGTTGTATAAGACTGCATTAGTTTTAGCTAGGTGTACCAAATAAACTGAGTGTATGTAATGTTCCTTTGTGTCTGTATTCATATAAGAGTTCATTTTGCATGAAATTAAAAAAAATTGTAGTTTCAGCCAAAAAGGACTCCTCGCTATTCAGTTTTTTTTAGCTTAAACTGCGTGGAGTACCAGATGGGTCAGGCTTGTCACTCTGGAAGATATAAGAACCAGAAGGTTGGTCTAATAAGAGGAATGTATCTGACAACTCTGAACGTTTTATTTGAACTGAATCAACAGGGGAACCAAACGGACTCTTACCCTGCAGTTGCTCAGCTCTTCTGCTCTCACTATGATGGTGCCACATTTCTTCCCCGGTATCCCACTAGAAAAAAAGAGAAAAATAAAAATATCTAACAATGAGCTTATTGCAGGTAGGACAATGTTTTGAAACAACAGAGTTCCAGGGAAAATCTGTCTAGGTGGTGTAAGAGAGAACTAAAAAATTATATCGATACAGATTATATAGAAACTATATTGTATTAAAGTTCATTTTTAACTTGTTTTTTTTAATGTCTCCTAACAACAAAACGTTGCTTTTTACACAACTATATGCACTTTATAACCCTGTTTGCTGATACGTTGTGCTTCATGCAAACTTGTTATGCACTGATCTGTATCTAAGAGAGAGAAGGAAACTTTGACCAGTATTTAACTGTCATGCTGTAATGGCTTTTTGACATTGTACATAGTGCATACTGGCTTATTTTTAGACTGTACTGTATATATCATAATTACATTGGTTCTACTGCACATTCAACGGTACATACAGTATATCTGTATGCACTTCACGACTGCTTGAGCTTATTAGTTAGATGATAAACTGCATTTTGTTGTACTGACTGAGTCTAATGTTCTCAAATCAATACTGATAAATACTATATTTTTCAACAGTTAGCTTTTATCCACCACAGGCACACATAATAGTTTCAGGCAAACAGAAGTATTTATGACACGGATAATCAAGCTCTATGAGAATGTAAGCTTATTCTGCGGTTAAATGTCATTTAAATGCTCAAACACACACACAAAAAAAACAAACACAATGTAATGTTCTATCAACTGGGACCCCTGCAGACCTGGAATCAAATTTCTCTTCTTCTCAGTCTCTCTCACATTTATTTGCCTGATTGTCTAAATAAATATTAATTTATGCTGAATGAACACCTTCAAAAAAGAACATCAACGTAATGTAACCACAAACAGTGACATTTCAGCTGTAATGGTTGTTTACATCCTGAGCTGGTGAAGCGTAATATTCAGCCAATAAAGCCAAGGGAGACTGACCACTAAAAATAGACCAAATGAATGCCACAGACCCCGGGCCTGATTCAGAACAAGGAAGTGGGATAATTTCATTTGGCTAAGCATTGTCCAGTACAATAAGAGATGTGGAGAAACTGATGGCAAATTGAAGCGAGGCTTTGATACCCCTGTCACCTGAGACACACCGCCGTCCTTTGATGCACGGGGAAGCATTCAGTGAAATTAATTCACTGTACGAGCAGAGAGAGTGCTCAGGAAGGGGGGAGATGGAAAAATGGCCGATAGATGGGGGAACTAGAAAGAGATGGACAGAGAAGAGGAAGAACAGAGTCAGAAAGATGGATGAGCAGATGAGAGGCTGTTGAGTGAAGGGAGAGGCTGAATACATCAGAATATGGTTTCCACTGAAATGGGATTTAGACTGCAATACCCATGTGTGCTGATAATTGATATCTTATTTGTAATAAAGCCTATATATCTCATCTTCTAGATTAATAAGGCAGCAAGTTGAAGAAATAACAAACCTGCACCATACTCAAAATTGTCACAGTTTGAGAGTTGAGGCTGAATCCAAAAAAACAAGAAAACTAGAAACACTTGACACTAGAAGATACACTGAGCCAGGAACAAACACAGACAAGCTAACACTGAAACAAGAGAATACCATATACACAAATAAAGGAGGGTGGTAACAAGGGACAGGTGAAACACATCAGGGTGGTAAAACACACAAGGCAGGAAGCAGAGATGGGAAGTAACGAAGTACAAATACTTCGTTACTGTACTCAAGTAGATTTTTCAGATATTTTTACTTTACTATATTTTTTTGTGGCGACTTTTTACTTTTACTCCTTACATTTTAACATGAATATCGGTAGTTTCTACTCCTTACATTTTACAAAATTGGCTCGTTACTTTAGTTTTGTACAAGAGGTCGTCATGTCGGAGTGGCGCGCGCGACACACGGAGCAAAAAGAAAAAGAGACCAGCTGTCCGGAGGATAATCAGTTGAGATAGTGTGTGTGTGTCCTTAAGAACTGTAAGTCGTATAACTTATGTTGTCAGTTCATTTAAGCATGTTGTTGTATTGGTCTATAGTTCTTGCAAATTTAAAGTAAGTTAGCTAGTGATTTTGTTGTTTGTGTTCTTCACCTGTTACCTAGGTTGCACGTTGCTTGATCTTAATAAAGCATCAAAAGAGAGAAGTTGTCTCCGTCCGTGTTTTAACAGACACACCTGGGGCGAAGTTGGAAACCAGAATCAGCTTTAAATACAGTCCAAATTTAGTTTCTAATTTAGTTTTCAAATAATTTCACTGGAGTTACCGTATTTTCGCGTCATCAATACCACATTCAATCTAATTGGATGGGAATATACTGTACGTTGCACTTGACACACCACTACAAGACGACTCGACAGATTCGGCGGCATTCTGCATTCATTCGCGGCAAATCATTGCGGCCTGATGATGGTAACGTTAGCACATAGTAGTATGGATGGCGACATGATTGAAAATGAAGAAATCGGCAGACAAGCAGCAAGACATCCTTGGCCTTATCTGAGAGAGATGTTTGAGATAGTAGGCATCAAGAATGACTCCTGGCCAATGTGCTGCGCAACTCTTAAAGTATGGGGAACTTCTTAATTAATGTCTGTTTAGTAATTCATATTTTGTCCTTTATTTTCTTTCCAGAAGCCATATTTGAGCACACACACATACATGTAGATTCTTTTAAATGTTAAGGGGAAGATTAAAAAAAGAGAAACTGGATCTGTGAATTCTCACAGAATCACAACTGAATTCATAAATAGCTACTCAGTCAGAATCTTATTAACCTGGAGTCCCAGTCTCCATGAAATGAAAATGTAGGCAATGGCATATAAAGAGCTTTTTTTCCATGTCCACTGAAGTTTCTCAGCTTGCACTCTAGGAACATTTGTGTGGTCCAGGTAGCTTTGCATAAAAAATGTTTGTCATTCGCAAAGTACTTTTACTTTTATACTTTAAGTAAATTTCCAAGCCTGTACTTTGTTACTTTTACTTGAGTAAATAAGTTAAATCAGTACTTCTACTTTTACCAGAGTATTTTTTAACACAAGTATCTGTACTTCTACTTGAGTACGGGAAGTGAGTACTTTTGCCATCTCTGGCAGGAAGTAAAACAAGACAGGACACATTAGAAGAACCTACAAAATAAAACAGGAATCCAGGATCATGACACAAAATTGTATTTAATAACCAAAATGTTTTGTTTTTTTTATGGATTTGTACTTGTGAAATACACATAGTGATTTATTCACTTGTTAATTGTCTGGTTTGCTTTGTCTGTTATTGTAGGTTAACCTGTCTGTCTTTGTGTATTTTACTGCTATCCATAGTTTTTTCTGTAAGTAACAACCGGCAATGATACGCCAGTATCCTATTTCCCAGTCTGGATGAACGCCAATGTTCCAGAAAAGCAGTTCACTATTCGGATCGGCCCATCCTGGCTACTGTACCTTGACTACAGTACTCCCTCTGTCTGTACAGTATGTCTGGTCAGTGCTTATTTATAGGGCTGTCGTGGTGGCCTACTGTAGCTGTTAAGAAGCATACAATATACTTTTATCAAAACTTCCCCAGTTCGATTCTGGGCCAGAAAACTTTGTAGCACATCATTTACCCTCTTTCTCCCCTCAGTTTCTGTCACCTATCCACTGTACACGCCCAAAAACATGCTTAAACTATCAGCATTCAGAGCCAATGCAGGGAGTAGTATGCCTTTTATTAAATGAGACAGAAAGTAAAGCCAGCTTTAATGCAGGAAACACATCCTGTAACAGACCCGCAAACAATGTTAGATTTTCCTTCTTTTCTTAACCATAATGACAATCTTTCCCTGATGTAAAAAAATTAAATGAAAATGAAATGAAAAATTGCACCTGGATACATGATCTGCCAAAAGCTTTGTCAGTGAGCGTCACCCAAAAGCAGCAACTAAACAAAGTTAATGACAGATTTCTGTGACTCAGACTGTACTGTGAAATGACCTTTTAGTCACTAAAGTTCATATATATATATTTATATCATACAGATTCATAGATTGTACACAAACCATGACATAATTTTACAATTAAATTGTTTGTCGTCTTTGTTGCTCTTTAGTTTTGTGATGCGCCACCACTCGACTGAGCAGAAGTGTGATGCTTTTGACTTACAGTAAAATGTGTTTTTTTGGGTTTCACTTGGAGGCAGCAGAGTGAGTGCAAACAAACACACACACACACACACACACACACACACACACACACACACACACACACACAAGCATTACTAAATACTAAAGAACATCTAAAAATATCTTCACATCTAAAAACGGATAAAAAATGCGGGTATGCACGGACAAAATAAACACACACACACACACACACACACACACACACACACACACAACAAATCTGAGTGAATGAGTGCAGGCAGAGGCGATTACATAACTCTGCAACATCAACACATTTTTACATCATATTTCTTGTGTCATTCTTCAGCAGGCCCATTCAGCTGCAACCGTTCATTGATTCCACACGCAAGCACGCATGCACGCAAGCATGCAAGCACGCATGCACACACACACACGCACACACACACACACTGGACACTGGAGGACAGGGGATGAGGCAAGGGTCAGACTACTGATGGCTTGCTGCCTCAGGAGGAAAACAAAAGCAACAACAAATTGTTCTCTTCAGTAAGCTGAAAAAGATGCTGCAGTTCTGCTGTGTGTGAAAGAGAGCTGAGATAATATAAGACACTCCAGATTATGGGTTGTGCTTTAATAAAGATTTCCATTTTATTTTGGAGAACTTGGGCCATGTCTTATGAGGAGCCTTTTATGGATTTAAGAGTAAAATGTCTACCCTCAGAAAGTATATTTGTTGTGTGTGAGCAATACCTTTTCCTGGTGTGGATGTGGTTTGCTAAGAGAGTGATTTATTTCTGAAATCAGGTTGCATTCTTTACAAAATGTAAAAGTTTTATGGGTTCCTTTTTATTTTGGGATGATGGGTATGCAGTATTCTCGCATTGCCAGACCTTCCTCCACAGCGCTGCAGAGGAGGGTCTGGCTAGTCCACACAGCATTCCGGGATGGGAGAAAAACGTGCTGTGGTTTATTGCCATTTCTTTAAACCAATTGCAATTGTCTTAGGCGGTGCTAAGCGCCGAGCGGAGCCATGGTGCCTCTGCAAAATAGCCTTGAGAAAGAACTTGTTTTGGTGGAACGTGTTTGTGCAAAAGAAAACTCCGATTGGACAGATAGTCTAGCTAGCTGTCTGGATTTACCCTGCAGAGATCTGAGGAGCAGTTAACCATAGTCCTCAGAAATCCACCAGAGTTTAAAATTACAACACAACGAAAGCGGAAGGTACCGAGCGAGAGCAATCCCAGAAGTGGAACGTCATGGATATACAGTAGACTAGGAATGCAGTAATTACAGTATAGTTTTATTAGTCCTATGTCTTATGTTTTTATTAGTTGTCTTATGTTTTTATTATTTTTATTGTCTTTTGTATATTTGATTGTTTTCATGTCTTTCATTTCTACTATTATATAATATTATATATTTTAATTAAATATCTTTATACTTGAATTGTTTTACCGTTTTATTCTTTATACTATTGTATAATTACATATTCAGTCACCTGTAAAGCTTTTTAAACTGCACTAACCTGTATGAAACACATACATACAAACATATACCATTTACCTGGCATTAATATGCAATTGACTGATGATTTCATTCCCTGGTTTATTAACACATTTTTCTATAAAAACCCTCACTATTTAATCATGTCTTAACACAGACAACTGTATAAGACTTTTGATTAAACACAATACAGCACAACATTATCAAAACTATTAAAATCAGGTTTCATATCAGGCGACGTCGTCTCAGAGAATAAGTAAACACCACTGAGAAGACCAAGCCTTTGGCGCCAACTTTTCGTGACTTTGTAGTTTTTGATACTACTGACAGTTCGGTCAGTACTAAGAAATGATTGATATTTGACTCTCACCCCTACTCTAAGTAATCTTTAATTGTGTATCAGCAGACCTTTTGTTGATGACATTTGGATTTCTGTGGACAACACGCGTCTTTGTCTCTTCAAGATCTTTTCTGGAATTTTTGTCAATATTAGATAGTTGATATTAGAGTGATTGGAAAAATGATAGTAAGAGAGAAAGGGGAATTCCTATGCACTAGAGGGTGTCTCTAAACTTAGAATAACCACACAAAGAGCCACAAAAGTGAAATATTTCATGAACTGGCTACAGGTTTAACTATTTTGTTATACTAGAGAGCAAAAACCGGACATTTATTCAGATGAAAAATGTCCGTGATTATTTCTTAAGGCTTCAGTTGTTGAGGCTTCAGTTTAGGTTTCTTTATAAATGGAGCTGGGAGCTCACCATTGACATCTTCCCTTTGGGTGAACTGTCCCTTTTCACTACACGCTGTTTACCATCTCGACATGTTTACAGTCTGTCATTAGGCCTGCTGCTGTTTAACTATTCATCTCATTTGGCTGATGGAGACAGTGTACGCTTTCATCAACATCTTGGCTTGTTTTCATGCCCCTGCTCTGCTTCCCTTCAAAGCAAGTGATCTTAAAATGACATGCTGATTTTCAATTCACACCACTGAATGGAACTGAATCTAAAATCAGAACCTGAGCCCAAACAGCTTTTTGTTGCACCTAACGATAGTGGCTCTCTGCTTAGAGTAATGCAATACAAGCCTTTTGCCCATTCGCTTTCAATTATGAGTGTGGAATTAAAATAGCAGTGAGTGTGTTTGTTTGTTTTCCTGTGTGCATGATATACTACTTACATCAAAAGTTTTTCCAAGCGG
Organism: Sander lucioperca; assembly: GCF_008315115.2. Classification (NCBI taxonomy): domain Eukaryota; kingdom Metazoa; phylum Chordata; class Actinopteri; order Perciformes; family Percidae; genus Sander; species Sander lucioperca. The sequence goes on from NC_050179.1 coordinate 19,925,223, forward strand.
CTTCCCAGGGAGCCGACTATCTCGCCCAGCGTACAGAACGCCTGGCCCAGGAAGTCCTAAATGTGTGAAAAAGTAAACACAGAAATAAAGAAACATTTAGAGGTGGAAGAGCTGGGAGAAACATTCATATATATATATATATACTGTATATATTTCTTCATTTAGCATATAAGGTTGATTCAAACACACAAAAACAGCTAAAAGTAGGTTTCCCATAATGGAAACTCAAAATGTTTCATATTAAATTAATTCATTAATAAGACATTACACATATGAAATTGTAAAATAATCCAATACATGTTTTAAACTGAGTTTATTGGTTTCTGCTCATTCTCACAATAAGTGAATCATTTGTATTTAATTCCAGCAGTTTTATTTCAAAATTCCAACAGCTTTTTGATATTTTGCCACTTAGAGCTGAAACGATTAGTCAGTTAGTCAATTAATCGATCGAAAGATAGTTACTCATGGACTGTTTTCACATTTTGATAATCATTTCAGTCAACATTCTCTGGTTCCAGGTTGTCAGATGTGATGATTTGATTCTTTTCTTTGTCAAATATGATAGTAAACTCAATATTCTTAGGTTTTGTTCTGTTGGTTGGATAAATCAATCAACAGTCATCTAGGGCTCTGAGAAATTACAAGGGATATTTTTCACAATTTTCTGACATTTTATAAACAAAATTATTTATTGATTAATTAATCACTTAATCAACAGATTAACCTTTAATGAAAATAATTGTTAGTTGCAGCCATTCTGCCAATTTTCATCACAATATCTTCGTCAATCAAGACAAACAGTAGTGAGCCAGTTATGTGATTAGTTGTTGCTTCAGTCTGACTGATCAAATGACCATGATACAGATCAACAGGGACACGTGGAGAAACAAAGAGAAAGCTGTTTATTAAAGAAAAAAACCCAAATTGTATTGCACATAATGTGAACACTACAGAGGCATACAGAACACAAAAAATAAGTCTTGGAATAATAGCTACTCAGGTTGTATACGTATTTCAAGTTCTTCATCGTCTGAGTTCAATGTTTGTCTTGTAACAAAGAGTCATATTGCTGGCTTTCTTTCTCTTTTTCATGTATATTTTGCACATTGCAGCAGGTCCCGTGTCCTTGTTGATCACTGTAGGGTGACCATAAGACAGGATTCAGTTTGGGGAGGAGGAGCCTTTGGCCAGCAAGAAGAACAAAGAGCAGAGACAGAAGAGGGGGGATAAAAAGTCTGTTTACAACAGGCAAGGAGGGTTTGTTCACGCACTGCTACTGAGGCCTCCCCTACAAGATTGTGTGTGCATGTGTGCGTGAGTAAGCATGCGTGTACAGTCAGTGTGTGTGTGTGTGTGTGTGTGTGTGTGTGTGTGTGTGTGTAAAAGTGCTTGACAGATGAGCTGTGTTGAGTCCGGCGGGCAGAAAGCTGCTCTAAAGATCTTTGCGGGTGCTGAGCAAATTTTTCCCCATGCCGAGGTCTCGAAACAAAAGGAGATGACAAAAATGCTCTGGCCTTTCCATAAGAAATGTGCTGCTAGCTAGCAGCCCCAGCCCAGTGCCTGCTACGCCTCAGCTATCTCAGACCAGAGGCTAAGGGGGCCTCACATTAACAGGCTCAGTGGTGGCAGGGGAAAAAATGGAGGTTAGAAGGGTATCTCTAGTAAAAAAAGATCACAGATAAATCCCACAAGTCCTATATTCCTTCTTGAAGTTTAACATGTTTTGGTATAGAGTTTGTGTGCAGGAGTTACTCTTTTTATCATTCATTAAAATGTAACCATGACCAACAGTCATAATTGACAAAAATATGACTCATAGTGCCTACTCATAGTACCTATCAGCCTATTGGTGTGTATTTGTTTATATATATATATATATATATATATATATATATATACACACATACATATATATATATATACATACATATACACATACATATATACATATACACATACATATATACATATATATATATACATACATATATATATACATACATACATACATATATATATATATACATACATACATACATACATATATATATATATATACATACATATATACATATATATATATATATACATACATACATATATACATATACACATACATATACACATATATATATATATATATATATATATATATATATATATATATATATATATATATATATGTGGCACAAAAACCTTTTAATAGGTTGTTTTAATTGCATGTGCTTTTCTAGCAATAGTACATTTAATAAGGGGAATAAAAGTTTGCAGTAAAACCCTGACTGCTTTCAAATAGTCGTGATGGAACACATAACCAGTTAACTTAATTACTGTCTGCAAACAAAGAAGATATGTCCCTGCCTGGATTCATTTGCTAACCATCGAGTTTAAAATAATGAATGAAGACTTTGAAATTAGATTAGTGTTTGTAGGAAGGATATTGGTATATTTTACCACCAAAATAAAGATAAATAAAATAAAATTAAAATAAAGGATTGTGCACAGGGCCGTAACAAGCGTCTGTCAGAATAAAAATGCAACATCCACTTCATCTACAACAACAAGATACACAGCCCTTAATTAAATTGCACTGTATGCTCTGTCTTTGCATATATTCCCCTGCAGCCATATCTGCACAAGGTATGAAAACCATATGGCACCGGAAAACATCTGCTGTGAAGGAAAGAGGAAGAAATCCTCAACCACTGCCATTAATGCTGCCAAGAAAGATACTGTACTTTTCCCCCTCTAGTTTCTGTTATTTAAAGGGACTGGGGATTGACTGTGCCTTGACAATGGAGCCATCACTGCGTGCCAGATCTCCAATCCCACACATCCACAGCAACGACAGGGCGCATCCAAGCGTCCTCAGCCTTCATGTTGCGAGGGAGTCACTAGGCTCACATTGCTCAGCGCTCTCAGTAGAAGCCCGGGGGCATACTGGGGTTGAGGCTGAGGAAAAGAACTGCTTGCAGTTGGCAATGAGTATAAAGCCGGGTAATAGGAAGAGGGCTGGGGGTGGAGATAGAGCCCAGGTTATAGACAGAACTGGAGCAGGGTGCTGCTGGGGCTTCTGGGTGCACTGAAAGTGAAGGATGTGGCTAAAGGGCATTAAAATCGAAAGTTACAGGTTTTAAATCAAGATGGCTTGACCAAGACAGGCTGGCTGAATAGTGTTTGGGAGTAACTTTAACCTGCAATCCATCAGCAGCAGTGGCAGGAGGGCATGCAGGCCGTTTGCACAACTGCAAACTGCAACTGAGCATAAGCAGAACCAAACGTCTGTTAAGGAATGAGAAAGCTGACATAATGTCATTGCTTTATTAAAGCCTGTCAGTAGACACTTGTTTCTAACATTTATGTGTTTTACACTTGGAAAAAGCCTGTCAAATTGTAGATGTTCACTCCCATTCTATACCTGATCGTGTTTAATTTTAAGGGGTTTTTTTATACCTTTTTTGATTGATGTATACCTTTTTTGATTGATGCCAAGGTGCTTTTGGCGGTGCCCAGGAGGTGAACTGGCATCTCTCCAGCTACCAAACCATACTCCGTACTTTGGTCCGTACAGGGACTTCAACTAGCGACCCTCCGGTTCCCAACCCAACTCCCTTTGGACTGAGCTACTGCCAACCCTCAAATATTGATGAGCTATCTATCACTCTTGAAGTCAATGCTGAAAGCCCAAAGCTACAAAATGTTTTTATTCCAATGTCCTCTCTTTGTTAAATTAAAAAGGCACCTATTTTAACCAGATCAATGAGGAAATCGACAGAAAATGAACCAACAAGTCATTGTTTTAGTCAAACATCTCTTGGACAGAGCAAATCCATTCACTAAAAAAAATAGCAAGAAACCTAAAAATAAAAACATAACTTGTAAATGGCTAAATTGCATAGAGATATTTAATCAAACATATATAATGGAGAAATTGACATACTCCCTCAGAGTACACCAAGATAAATGTACACGTCTGGTCAAGATGTATTGAGTTCATTAGACCCTAGTCTATATCCACGACATTCCACTCCCGGGATTGCTCCGTTGCTGACAGATATTCCGCCGGATTTCACTCATTTAGGCCGGATATATGTTGCCTTGGGCTTCCTTTGTGTTGGCATTTTAAACTCTGGTGGATTTATGAGGACTATGGTTAACTGCTCCTCAGATCTCTGCAGGGTAAATCCAGACAGCTAGCTAGACTATCTGTCCAATCTGAGTTTTCTGTTGCATGACTGAAACAACCTTTGAACGTTCACATGTTCCACCAAAACAAGTTCATTCCTGAGGTTATTTTGCAGAGGCGCCTTTGCTCCGTACGGCGCTTAGCACCGCCCAAGACGATTGTGATTGGTTTTAAAGAAATATCAATAAACCAGAGCATGTTTTTCTGCCATCCCGGAATGCTGTGTGGACTCGCCAGACCTTCTGGCAATGCGAGACTAATTAGACCCTGATGACATGACTTTACATGATACACAATTACTACTGTAAAAGAAAAGTATAAAAGATCCTATGTGACAACAGAGATGGCTGTCTTGATGATGGAATGTTTTTGTTCTTCTTTTCCTCCTTTTAAAATGTATTTATGTATTTTTTTCCATTTAATATATCATTGTCAATACAGGGCAAGAGTATTTTATAAGTCATTCACTGAGAAAAGACAATTTGGTCTCTCAACCACAAGTTCATATACCCAAATATATTATTTAAACCTACATTGTGTAATTTTTTGAGTTGATTCTTAGCAAAAAACCCTTTGTTCTTTCACAAATATGTGCTCATTCATGTGTAATTACTTCCACTTCCAAGTATTCTTGTAAGCGTAGAATCTGCCATTTAGAATCATTCAGAATACATACGGGCGAGTCGCTCGAATGACGGCCGGCATGTTGAGCCTCCATCTTTAAAATACATTAGCCAAAGAGGGACATACCTCCGCCTTTCACGCTTTTACACTCAGTGGCACCCCGCACCGTGACGAATGCCAGGGGGAGATTACTCGCCAGGGAAGCGAAAAAGAGAATTAAAACAACAACGTGACAGGCAAAGCAACAAGACCAAAGTTAATATTGGAGTGGCTAGAACAGCTGCGTGTAAACGATGGAGATACTAAGAGCTAATTTTGGGTTCGGCCACCGTAACAGTCAAAACGTGATCGGAGTGGGAGGGGCTAGAAAGTAATATTCAGTAGGTTGTCATATACAATTTCACTTTTTTCACATTTTCATTTTACTGAGACAGAAACTGTGGTGTAAAAACCCTCTGAATGTCTTTGGTATGGGCCAGAAATGTATTTTCTCCAGGAGAGTTTAAATGCCAACACAATTGTTCCTGTTATGCCACTCTTACCTCTGACATTCTGATTCATATCAGGCTGCAATTGTACTGGAAGGGTAAACATTTGGCTGTATAATAAATCCATGAATGCACGACTGATTGTTGAACAGCTGAGGTGAAGGAGACACTCACGTGTTTAGAGAGGTTGTCACTCTTGCAGTCTAAATCATACCTGCAGAGAAGAGAAAAGAAGAGATGAAAGGTTTGAGCAGCAGGTCTGTGGCTGCCAAAACACAAATTAGTAGTCAATGACAGAAGCTTCTCGCCCTCATCACCTGTCATTAATGCAAGGCACTCGTCCGCTAATCACTGCAAAGAAGCTGTTCAGGATTAAAGTAGGCTCGTGATTACGGCACCAAAAGCTTTAGTGACCGGATTTAATGCATGAGGCTACAACAATATTAGTGGCCTGAGTATCAGTAAGACAGATAAAGAATAATTAAAGAGATCTATCACTGGAAAATGACAAATTTAAAATATTGCATGGCATTGTATATGACATTGTATTTAATAATTAAAGGTAGACAAAAGATACATCAAAGAAGTACTCCCTGCAAAGGATAAGCATATATAGATGGATGGATGGACATCCAGGAGGTTATTCCAAGTATGTACATGTATGTACATTGTAGGAGCAATGTTTAGGCATGTCTATTAACAGCATTATTTGCACTACTTGTAGCACAGTACAACCAGACCACAACCTTACATATACAGGTTTTTTTTTACTTGTATAAAGATACTGTATGTTTATTATCTATAGGGTTGTGCAATTGGACAAATATATCAGCGATTGGCTGAGTCCATAGACGTTTTTTTTCTTCTTCTTTTGTCTGATTTTTGTTATTTGCCTACAAGTGAGAGCCGCTGCTCAGCAACAGCGAGCTAACCCATTAGCACAAAAAGCCAGCAACGAGGGCGCCTGGATAGCTCAGTTGGTAGAGCGGGCGCCCATATATAAAGGTTTAGTCCTCAACGCAGCGGGTGAAGGTTCGACTCCAAGTCATTCACCCCTTTCTTGTCTTCAGCTTTCCTGTCAAAATAAAGGCCGAAAATGGCCAAAAAATAATCTTACAAAAAAACACCTACCTGTGCAAATATATCGGCAATCACTTGTTGTTGACCTGTAGGTGGCCAGTTGGAAAATTATAACATATTGCCAAACTCAACTGCTTATGCTTATCTATGTTTAGCTATGTTGAGTTGTAAGTTACATTGGCATCTGCCTGTACATTTGTTCTCATCACTGTGTGTAAGTATATTGAGAGCTGCTGACAAGCAGAGTAAGATTCCTTGTATGTGTCAACATAATTGGCAAATTAAGTTGATTCTGACAGCTGGCAGATAGTTCAAACATATTTAGGAATACAGTAAGCCTAAGCACGATCTCTTGGATGCCACTTTTGATGAAACTTTAGAGAGTAAAGCATCTCAGTGCTCCATTTCAGCCTTTAAATTGCATTTGGCAAAAGCAAAATTATATAGTGTTTGATTGCTTGTCTTTGCCTACGCTTAGAGAAATGATGCATCTCATCAGCGCATTCTCACATTTTGAAACACTGATCACTCTAACGGAGCTTTCACACCAAATTGCGCAGAACAAGACCATTATTTCTTAGTTTGCTTCTTTGTAGGGTTATGTGCTGCACTTCATTTCACACACTACCTCGTAAAAACTGAAAGCGGCATATGGCAATCACTACATTATACATCTGTGGCTGGCAGTATCAAACAGTGGTCTAGTTTTAACAAAACCAGAAACTGAGAAATGATCTACCTAAGTGCTGCACTAAAAGAGTACTGCACCAATTTATCATTGCACTTCTACTGTATTACATTGCCTGACTCACAATGGACGGTTTTAAAAATGGGTTCAAAATTGATGCAGCAGAACCAGAAATATCATCTTTTTTATGCCACACATTATTCTTCCTTGTCAAAACCTGGCGCCTACATTCCCCACAATGCAACTCAACCGCAGGCAGTTAGGTATGAGATTTTCTCACATATGCAGTAGTACTCCCTGTAAACAGACTTTGATGTGTAATGGCCCTGACACACCAACCCGATAATCGGCTGTCGGACAGTCTGGCGAGGTCAGTGACTCGAGTCTGTTCGGTGTGTTCCGTGCCGTCGTGTTGGAGCTGTCGGCCTTCATTTTGGCCGACCTGACTTGCTGGGTCGGAGGGCGGGCAGTCTGACTCAATGACCAATCTAATCTTGGTGGCTAACCCGGAAATGACGAGCGGGATGAGCGTGACTAAGCCTCTCAAAATCTGATGAAAATCTTTTAAACTGACCTTTGTCGATCTGAAATGAAGACAGATTCAGCAACTGCATGGCCTATTTCTCGCTTAAAATGTTTTCAGAAACACGTTTCGGTGAACTATCTTCGTAAAATATGAGATCGTATTCCGAACGAAGGCGCCATTATGCCCGGTTGAAAAATCCGGGAGCAACCAGACCCACGTGACGCGTTCGTCCAATCAGCTGCCGGTTTTCATTTTTTGGGCGACAATACAGATTAGCGCCGCCTGCTGTTATGGAGACGTATTACCTCTCGCGCACATGCAGAACGTACGCTCAAGTCGGCATCGGTTCGGTGTGTTCTGAGGCACTTTTTGGACCATGGGGAGCCGACTGATCAGTGCGACTGCCTTTTCTGCCAACGGTTGGCCGTCGGGTTGGTGTGCCAAGGGCTTAAAAGTGACATGTTTCCCTTTCAAGCATACACCATTTTCTTTGTACCAAGCTTATAGTTGCCAATTTAAAAAAAGAAAGATATTTTTCTGAAAAGTGACTTGCACCTGACAGGACTGCTAGACTTACAAAATACATTTATATTAGGATTCAACAATCATAGCTTCTCTCCACCTGAGATACTTGTCCATCTTATGCAAGAACAATCATCCAAAACCACAAGTAACATCATGCAAACCATGTAATCCACTCGCTTCTCGGGAGAGCAATTCATCTTTATACACTTCCCATAACCTGCCACCTTCCTGGGTGTCTCAGGTGTGTGTGTGTGTGTGTGTGTGTGTGTGTGTGTGTGTGTGTGTGTGTGTGTGTGAATATGCGTGTGTGTGTGGAGTGTGTGCAGCGGTGTGCAGCGGAGTGTGTTAAAGGGAGAGCCTGAGCGTTTCTTTCAACGGACAACATGCCATGTACGATAAGGCGCCTGCTGACAAAACTGGGAGATGCAGTGTCCAATACAGTGATGTAACTAATGTTATTCCATAAGAGCAAGGAAACATGCTGCTGTTACGCAACACGCCAGAGGCAAAATGCACAGGTGCGCTTCATGTTCTATTCGCCTCTTGCCTCTGTCACTCCCAAATGTTCATAAATGATTTATGTAATCTTATTTAATAATGAGACCCTTAGAGAGAGAGAGAGAGAGAGAGAGAGAGAAAAACAGAGAGAGAGTGAGATAGTGAGGGGTTAGGAAAGAAAAACATACTACTGATATATGTACTGATGTCAAGTCAATTTGATCACAAATGTGCCTCAAGGGGCTTCACAATCTGTATATGATACCCTCTATGCTTAGATCCTTGATTCAGATCAGGAGGTCCCCCGAAAAAACCTTTAACAGGGACAAAATTGAAGAAAGAAGAAAGAGCAACAGAGGAGGGATCCGTCTCCCTGGACAGACAGACATGTTGTGTGTACAGAATAGACCAACGTAGTAAAATGACAGTACTGACAATCAGTATAACCAAATTATAGATGGATTGTAAACATACATGAAGAATGTATGATGATTTGGCCTTACATGTCCACACACCCACACAGACACACACAGACAGACAGACAGACACACACAGACAGACAGACAGACAGACAGACACACACACACACACACACACACACACACACACACACGAGTATGTGCAGGAGTACATGTCCCACGGCGCTTCATGAGTGCACATTTTCTGTGTGTGACTGTGTGAGTGTGTATGTGTGTGTTTATGGGGATGACATCACTCGGCATCGGCACTGGGCCAGACAGGATTTCTCTTGGTCCTGTGCTGTCTGTCTTGCGGGGGGAGCGGCTGCTCAGAGCTCCGTTTGAACTGAGCAATGATGACTAATGATGGCACACAAACAAACGGGGCCAGAGAGGCAAGCAGCTGAAGACACACTTGTTTCAACTCGCTTTTGTCTCATGTTTGTAATATGGGGATTTTAGTCTTTTAATCTTTTACCTTCATTGGTATTGTATTTGTTTTTGCATGTTTATTTTCTGTTTTGGATCCTACTGTATTTTAACAAATGTTTATCGTGTGAAGCACTTTGTGACTCTGTCTGTAAAAGGTGCTATATCAAATAAATTATTATTATTATTATTATTATTATTATTATTATTATTATTATTATTATTATTATTATTATTAAACAACAGACAACAGCACACTGATACTTTATGAAACCCTTTATAAATCCTTCATACCGACTGATACAAGATGCTACACAAATGTTTTATTAGCACATAGTCCATGTAGGTGTTTCTTTTGAGACTGAATCCACTTATTGTATGTTGCCTTGGACAAAAACAGCTAATGCCAAATGATGGGTCATACAAATAATAAAAAATAAAGGTCAGATTTTCTGCAATTCAAATAAAAAACATTTGTTGTTTGAAATACATCTAAACCTACATTGGTGTCTGTCATACTTATAATCACAGGAAATTATGGCAGAATATTGGGTTTAGGCTTCATTGTTTCTGATTTGGCTTTTTGATATTGGTTTTTATTAAATCCTGGATCTATTTGTGGTATATTATTTTGCCAAGGAGGGGAAACCAAAAATATGGTGAAACCAAATATATCACTTTTCTTTTAGCTGATTTAGATTACAGTACAATAATGTTTCATAAATGATGAGGTATTTTATGATTCCATCTGGTTTAAAGATGAAAAAATACATGTATTCTCAATCTTGTCATGCACAAATTGAATGTTTGCTGTTTCACACTTGCTGTTACCTATTTATAACGCTGAATTTTATACAAATGCTTCATCACATAAGAGTGGCTTCTTCTATTAAATAAAATCATTTCATTTTAATGTAAAACTACAGTCCTCTGACCTTATTTAGGCACACTGTTAGGTGTAGATACTATAAAGTGCATGTACATAACCAGCACCATACAAGTGATGAAAAGCATGTTTCTTAATGAATTTAAGGTACTTTTAAATTTAAAATTGTCTTCAATACAAAATATATCACTGATTACCAATACTCTCAAATATCTTCAATCCAGTGAAATAACAGTAAAATAAGTTCAATCAAATAAACAGCTGTATCCTTCTTTTGGGAGAGTATTTCATGTAATGTTTGGAGGTCTGATCCAATTTGCCACACTTGATTAGACAACCATCCACCCGGGGGGCTTACACTGGCTTCAGTTAGCATCTCAATTTTCAATTCGAAAAAAAAGGAAAAGCAAAGAGGAGCACTGAACATGGCCGGCAGTGAGATGGGGGTTAACAAGATTTCCAGGCATAGATAGCAGCAGAGGAAGCAAAGTGTGTCGTGGCTTTGGGGTCTTCGGGTAAAAAGAGCATGGAATGGGTTAGCAGCAGCTATGCTGGCAGTTTGCGGGGAGCTCTGTGCTGTCTGGCTGTGTATGAATGTCCTGGAGGGATGTGAGGCGCTGAGTGGGAGTGAGGGAGGTGGAGGTGATGAAGGGCTGGGGGAGCTGCAGAAGCAACAGTAAAAGGTCCTCAGTACAGAGGCTGAGAAAACTGGTTCTTTAATGAGAAATGTGTGTTTGCATGTTACAGCTCAGCATGTGTGTGTGCGTGTGTGTGTGTGTGTCAACACACACACACACAAAATCATCTTTTTTAAAATCAGTTTTTAACATCTTGCATTATACTCTGGAAAAAGTTTGCACTACATTTGTCTAGCACACGGTCACATGCAAGCAGATGGTTAAACACACAAACAAACAAACAAACAAACAAACAAACACACACAGAGACACACAAAAAGCTGAACAGGCATGCTCATATATATAGAAATACGGGCACACACGGGCGCACACACGCACACACACTCTTAAAAAACAGATGTCAACACACAATTATGCTCAGATTCACACACGCACACAAATATCCATCTATATATCTGAACACATTTATGCTATCCATAAAGGTATACATGCAGACTTTATCTGACACAGACTGTTTATATGCAACTTAAATACAATGCACTACTTACACACACACACACACACGCACACACAAAGAGCGCACATCCAGGGCTTCCGGCAGGCTCACGCACCATATTCATATTAACTTATAAAGCTGGACAACAATCCAGTGTTTTGTGACACACACACAACCAACAGCTAGCATCTGTCCTTGACCTTCATTGTAACCTCCCACAGCTTGTAAGCAGCATGCAGCCCTGCTGACAGGCCAACAAGTGAACAAACAAAAAGTGCTGTTCCATATTTCAAGGGAAAATATAGTGCAACTATGTGTAACGGAAACACAATAGAGAAAAATCCAGATCATCATAATTACTTGGACAGCTCGACTTTTAGGGCTGCATGAGGAAATATGACTTTTTTAAACTTTTAACAGCAAAATACATGTGTATCTTATGTGGACACAAGAGTATGTAAATGTTCTATTAATAACTAAAATAATAACTTTTCTGTCAGCCTCAACACATGTGAACCTAATGAACCAATCAGGACAATTTTCATTATTCAATCACAATCACATGCACTGAATAATGAGGCTCACTCACTTTCCAACCAATAAGCCAGGTGAGGATTGCTACTAATTTAGCAGCTAGATTACAGAAATGTTGGTAAATTAATGTAAAAAAAAGCTTAGCGACAACTTTATTATTAATGCCAAGCTCAAAATGCCAAGTGTATGATTCACCATGTGCACATGGCCCTATTTTGTCTCACTGCATTGTTTGAATGGGATGGATTCAAATGGAAATGCTGGTGGAAAAAGTGGCATGAAAACTTGTCTTTTATTTAAAAGGGAGAAGACTTACATCTCCCTCTGCGCAGTCCATGAATATTTCAGTCTTAGCTCAACTTTGCTCCACACAGAGCAGCACCCACGCCTGCACAACACACACAAATACACAAACACTAACATACATAAGTCAATTGTTAACTCACAGGTCAAAGCGTAGATTCTGCCTCTCCTCAAAAAAATAGTCCAGGATGAATTTGCGGACAAAGTCAGGGTTGAGGGTGTTGTCTATGACTTCTGTCCTGCCAAACTAGAAGAGAAATGAGACAGGTGACGTTTGATTACTGGCTGCAAGACTCATTCAACAAACTACAGACCAGAAAAACAACAGTGACCAGAAAAACACCAGCCGTTGAAAATTCCATTGTTGTTGACACAGAATTGTAAAAATAACAACACATAACAATGTGCCAAAATGCCACATGTTGAATGCTAAATGTCTAATACCACCTGAATTTACACTTAAGTCTTTCAATTAAGTTCTGAGTCTGACAAGCTGAGTCTGAATGTCCAAACATTGCCACTGTAAAGAGGAAAAACCATCTTGATGAAGGTAACAACATGGCCTTTCCCCCCAGTGCCACCCTCAGGCCAAACTTTAAAGTTTTGCCTAATTAGAATAACCAAATTTTCTCTCCCTTTTTCATCCATCCAATGATTTTATTAGAGCTTTACAGGGCAGATATGGTTTTCAATAGTCGTGTGATCACTTGATGTGCTCACTAATACTTACATTCAGTTGGTAAACTTCAGTGATTGATGCTGGTTAAGCAACAAGCCAAAGGTTGCATAGATCTTTCAAATTCTCAAAACAGAATTTGCAACATGCAAGCTGCAATTTGCAACGTCAGATGTTTATTTCGGCAGGTTTCCCTTGTTAAAAAATGCTTGTGAACCTATAGGACTCCCAAGTGAATCTGCAATAAAGTGTGAAGCAGCATCTATTTGCAATCTGCATGCAAGCAATGCTTACAAATCACTTTTGTGAAAGAGGCTCCATCTGAAAGAGACCTGAGAATAATTAGACCTGCTCCAAAATGCCATCAACCCAAACAAAGAGAGAGAACACCAACACAATAATATAATTTGGACAAGGTCCCGAGTCTCACTTACCAGGAACTAAGAGGACCCGAAAAAGACAGTACATGGCAAACACCTACATCTATTTTTGTCACACAAGCATTTTAACATGAATGCCTCAAGGATGATACAGCAATGTCATTAAACATTTCTACATTGTCTGAAAAGAGATGCCTACGTGTGATGGTTAGGTCTCTCGGCACAAAACAAGTAAACGAAAGAGAAAGCGTGAGCTGGGTTAAATGTGATAAATTCAAACCAACATATTGATCCAACAGTCTTGACCTAGCATTTCAGAGGGCAAGAAAAAAAACAGCATTACTTGCCCTGATCTTGTCATTGACCAGATACTGTAAGCTAGCTCACATACAGGCCAGCCTCCCAAAAACTCATTGTATTCCTTCAATAAGACTTGTTGAAAGGCTGCCATTTAAGCTCCTTGGAAGCTTTCACTTAATAAACTTAAGTGAAAGCTTAATTTAATAACTAAATAAATTATTCCCACACCACCCCCACCCCTGTACTCACCTCTCTCCATTCTCTGTTGGCTATTCCTTGAGTGTACAGCACACAAACTGTTGAATTACAAACAGAGGAGGGGAGAGAAATAGGAAAGGGTTAGATTGATTGAAGACTATTTAACAGTGCAAACAACGCTGAGAAGTCAGCTGAGAACATGTTCTTTCCCTGGACCCCAATAAGGGAGGAAAACTCCCTAATTAAATGTCACTAGAACTTTGCCTTGCAGCATGGTGATATTTCAGAGAAGGGGGAGGAGGGATGGAGAGGGAGGATGGGGACCGGGTTAGTGAGTGTTTGTGTGGGTGGAAGAAAGTCCTCCTTATTGACATTAGAGCGTCTCCATCCGAGGGAGTCTTAAGAGTGTATTTTGATTATGGGCCGCTAGTGAAAACACAGCGAGGCAATCAGCTGGCACTAAAATGACATTTCATTTGCATTCTAGCAGCCTTTACTGTATTCACACACATCCGTCACGTGGCAGCGACTCACAACTCTGCAAACCCCCGGGACCAGACACTTGGAAATCTGTCTTAACTGGTAAAATGTTTACATAATAAACATGTGAGTGGTGGAATGGTGGAAATGCTAAAGTAAGACATGAACTATGTCCACATAAAATAAATAAAATTGCAATAAAACAAGAAATTCCTGCCAAAAATCAACAGGATGTGTGTTTTGGATATTTCCTGTCGTATGACACATGTCATTATGTTTTGTTGTGGGTCTTATCTCTCTTATTTCTTCTAATGACTCAGGTCTTTCTTGCAAAAGAAATGCGATCTCAATGGCAATAAATCTTATACCGTTGGAAAGCCTGTTTAGTTCCCTTTCAAACGGTGCCCCATTTGTAAGGAACATGCACTTGTGGGATGAGCAGCAGCGCTGAGTATGTGGGTTGCACCCATGAAAAATTTGCCAAATCTTCTCTTGGCCAATGCCAAACAGCTTATTCTGCCATTGACTCGTTTGGTGTTTGGTGGATTGGAACCTGAACATGTGGAGGAACGTTATGTTCATTGAGTCCAGATTCAGCCTACAGCAGTTGGATCGTAGGGTCAAAGTGTGGAGAAGATGCGGAGAACGCTATGCAGATTGCTGCACCGATAACACCTTTTGGTGGAGGCAGTGTGATGGTGTGGGGCAGCATCTCCCTCACTGGAAAAACGAGGCTTGTCATCATTGGAGGCAATCTCAATGCAGAGAGATATAGAGATGAGATTCTGCAACCAGTGGCAATCCCATATCTCCACAGTCTGGTACCAAACTCTATCCTCCAAGATGACAATGCTTGCCCCCACAGGGCGGGGTTTATCAGAGACTACCTCCAGAATGTGGGAGTGGAGAGGATGGAATGGCCTGCCAGCAGTCCTGACCTCAACCCCATTGAACACTTGTGGGATAAGCTTGGGCGTGCTGTTCGTGTCAGAGTGACCAACACAACCACGTTGACTGACTTGCGACAAATGCTGGTTGAAGAATGGGATGCCATCCCACAGCAGTGGCTGGTGAGGTGCCAGGCTGTTGTGGCTGTGTATGGTTCTTCCACACGCTACTGAGGCTCCTGTTTGTGAAATGAATAAATTGTTAAATGGCCAATATGTCTTGTTTCTTCAAACTTCAATCATCCAATCCACCAAACACCAAGCTGTTTGGCATTGGCAGAGAAGATCTGGCAAATTTTTCATGGGCGCAACCCACATACTCAGCGCTGCTGCTCATCCCACAAATGCATGTTCCTTACAAATGGGGCACCATTTGAAAGGGAACTAAACGGCCCCTCGGACGGACGACGGCACAGAACACACCGAACAGACTCGAGTCACTGACCTCGCCAGACTGTCCAACGGCCGATTATCGGCTTGGTGTGTCAGCGCCTTTAAGTAACCACTAAGATGGTTGCCTGGCTGGTTGACCATCCATGGGGACCCACGGCATGGCTGGTGAGCTGGTTGGGTATTGTGGCTCAGTGGTTACTGTTCTAAGTTAGCAGGTTTGATTCCTGTAACAACCAGTGCGTGTCCATCATTGAGTACATTTACATGCAGACCAGTATTCCACTATTATACCGAATATAATGGATTAGACCTCATAGGGTTACGTTTTCCAAATAAGTGGTGTTGAGCGAAAAATTTAGTTGTGAAGATCGGCCCTGTCTACTGAAAACAATTTTTTGATGGATTACATGCTCTGTAACGGGTTATAAAGGCTCATTAAACTCTTTCAAAACTAGGGTTGGTTACCAAAACGCGGTGTCAATAGGGCACCGGTGCCTATGTAAACGGTAGTAACGAGACCGAATAAGAACGAAAATTTCGGTGCCTGACTTTACACTACACTCGACAGCAGGTAACATTAGCCTACCTTTAGCTAGCAGCTGGATTAAACACAGTTAAAATGCTGACAGCTAAGGTTAAACAGTGTAAAGTGTGACTGTATTTAACTGTAGAGGATTCCAACACCGGGACGTAACAGTCTGCTCTGCAGTGCAGCAGCTGCCGTTGTCGGAATTAAAACAACACAGACGGTGCGTTCAGTTAAAACAGGTAGCCTCGTGGTGCATTCAAAGTTATTGTAAAATACCCTTTTCCCATCTGGTGGTTGTTTTTGTAGTTCAACTGCAATTTACTGGTGAAATAGGTTATTGTTATAAGTTATAGTTATTACATTATTATCAAATCTTTAATTTTGACCATATGGCCTTAGCAATAAACAAGCCGTTCTTTAATGTCGGTTTAAAAATATCTGTTCAGGCACCGGCTCCGTTTAAAAAGTATCGTTTTAGCACCGGTATCAGAAAAACGCAAACGATACCCAACCCTATTCAAACCCCCCTCAAAATTGCACTGTCAGCTAGGCTTCCACTGAACAGCTACAAAGGTAATGAAACATATGTAAACTAGGGCTGCAGCTATCGATTATTTTAGTAATCGAGTATTCTACCGATTATTCCATCGATTAATCGGATAAGAAATACTTTTGTTTTATTGAAGAGCAATAATAAACAATAGTTTGGTTAACTTTTCAGAAAAAGCAACAAAAATCAAAATGTTGCCTACATTGCTTACAATATCATCTCTCAAAAAACTAAAAAATGAAGTGCATTTAAGTGCCATATTACATTGTAAAATTTTTAAAGAAAACATTTTCTGAAATGACATCAACCTCACACTAAGGCATACATTAAACATTACCTTAAGTTGTGCAACTTTCAGAACTACAAGTTTCATCCTGAGACTGATCTGTATATAAGCCTATATGTAAATATATGTATATGTAAATATTAATTATACTCAATCTATTTTAATTTATATATTAATATTTACAATGCCACGTAGCATTGTAATCAAATTTGTAATCATTGTAATAATGGGATAGTCAACAAGTCAGCTCTTTAGATTAAATTGTGGTCACTGCTATGTATTTTCTTGTCTTTGATTTTGGTAGTAGTTTGGTGTAGTTTCATCGTCCATACAACTCCGTGATTTACTTTTGTCGGGTCCGCTTCGTGGAATGGATAAGAAATGTTTTCTGTTGAGATGGTGAAGCATTGACGTCGTGCTATTATTGTGGTGAGCTAGTTCGGTTTTTCAGTAGACACTTTTTACGCTCTGGCATGTGTCGCCAGCAGACTGAGCAGCGTCTGGTGTGCGACAATAATAATGATCCGTGTGGAAACACCGTCCGTCAGCAAAACAACGTTGGTAACATTGATTTAACGAAGCTTCGAGGAAAATCATTTTGCATCAAGGATTTTTTGTAATCGAATTATTCGAGGAATCGTTTCAGCCCTAATGTAAACCCAACCACCATGTCTAATTTATAGTTACACTATGTTTACATTGCAAATAGTAAAGAAAAAAAGTTTGTTCAGAATGAATAGAATGTAATGTAGAATAGAATGTTACTTCTACACTTTAATGCTGTTCAAACCTGCAGTTTGTGTACAACATTTAAAAAATACATATATAAATGTATAAAGACAGAAATTTACATTTTATCTACAAGAGAGGGGCTCACTGAAGCTAAAAGGTGAAACTTTTTAAATGTAGCATAAAATCTCTAAAATCAGGGTCCAAAAAACACATACACACTCACACATACAGGAGGCAATCAGACCCTCTAAAAAAAGAACTTGAGTTGAGCTGATTATGAAGGCAACACCTTTTACTGAGGCGACATGCATTATCATTAATTACAGCATTAAATAATTCTAAATTTACGCCTGACTTAATATATGAGCTACCACCTACTGATGACATGACATGACTGATTTAATCATAGATTCATCAACTCATTTATAGTCGTGACTGTGAGTGAAAATCATCTGATGAATTCCATTTTTTTCCCCCAAAAACTGACATTTCCATATTTTAGAATGAAGCTCCTGCTGAGCCCAGATACGCTATACTATTACAAACATTTAGTTTTTTTTTTTTTTTTTACTCACAGCTGTGTTGAAAATGTCACTGTTTTTGAGTGCAAAAAAAACTCCCAAAAACATCTTAATTACCCTGTGTCTGGTGTGGCGGCAGAAGTACTCAAACTTGCCGTGTTTTGGCCGACTGTCAGTCTGGATGTTGTATATGTTGCATTGTGGGTGGTGTGTAGCAAGCCAGGGCTCAGCTGGTTGAATATACAGACATCCTTTAATCTTTCAATGATGCAGTGAATGACACATGGTCTCTGCGTTATTGTACGGGGTGGGGGAAATAGCTTTACATCAATCACATGCCATGAATGGCGATGCATTCTCGCCATCTGTACCGGCCCACCTTCAACTCTTCCTATTCACCAGGCTGATGATGAGGGAAACAGCTTGACAATAGCACTGCTAACACCATCTCTGTTTTGAATGTAGGAGATACCGACAGTGCAATGCTCCTGTCTGCTAAATGCAAAGCACATTCACATTCCTGCAGCGGCTAAAATACACACACACATATAAACACACAAAACACTGGATTGTTGTCCAGCTTTATAAGCTAATATGAATATGGTGCGTGAGCCTGCCTGAGGCCCTGGATGTGTGCACTGTGTGTGTGTGTGTGTGTGTGTGTGTGTGTGTGTGTGGCTCTGCTGAGGCAGTCTAATGCTGTGTGACTGGGGCCAGTGCTGTCAGCAGAGCAGAGACATGGACGCAGCACAAGTGCCTCCTTGCATAAATGTTGGGGCCGGCAGGGATGCTCATCCTCCTCTCCCACCGTCTGACACTTAAAGGTCCAATCCGCGATTCTAAGAGCTCATCAATTATGGGTTCATGAACACCGGCCAACACTAAAAACACCATTGGGTTCACTGTACAGCACCCAGGCGGCAAAGTGCTGAATATTTCGGGAATGAAGCAAGGTGATGCTGAAGAATAGTGCATGGTAACCAAACGCCAACCAACGAGTGTTTTCGGTCCGTGTACTTGGTGGGCAACGGATTTTCGTTTTGAAAGGAAAAAAACAAAAACGAAAAATGGCCAGTTTCCCAATTACCATTAGTAAATAGGAAAAAAAAAACGGAAAACAACCCATTATTCGTTTTTTGTTTTGATATTAAAAAACGGAAAACGAAAAACAATCTCGTTATCCGATTGTCTTTGATGTATTTGTAGATGGAACTCGGAAATTAAAATACGTGTGTATAAGTCGTATTCCTTCATTTTGCATTGGTATTTTTTCGTGACCCGGAAGTTACTCCCACCACGCCAAGACCCGCCCTTCAATAGCATTTATTGGCCAGTACCGCCTGTAAGATCCGTTCTGTGCATGCGCATAATTACGTAGTAGAAAACTAACAATGTCCTTGTCATTGACTGTATGGTTGTTGTCAGTGTGCGATTTACCATGTGTCAACACTTTACGACCAAACATTACAACTTTTTTATTAAATCTTTCTTTATTAAATCTTTATTATACAATAGTCATAGCTACAAACATTCGAAACTTGTCACTGATCCAAAACAGTGTAGCGACATCGTTGTTGTGTTGTTTACGTTAATGTTTTTACCTTTAATACTTCGTCTTGACTAATAACCATAGACTGTCTATTATTAATGCGATGAAGTGTAAACGTACATAAGTGTCCTTTTGACGATGGGATGACAGCTCTCCCAGCCACCACTGTATACCACTATAGTAGCTACATGCTAACGGCAGTAAACACTATAGTAGCTACATGCTAACGGTCATCTTAGCTGGCAATGTTGTTAAATTCTCCCCAATTCCGGGTCACATTCCTGCTGAAACATGTCCGATTGTGTAGTGTTTGGTTCAGAAGCCTTTATCTGTGATTTTTGACGTTAGAAAGTGCTGCTTCGTTCCACTACAATCTAACGTTAGCATACTCATAGCTAACTATTGTAGCTGCATGCTAACGCGACATAGCGGAGCATATATAGCTAGCTATTTACGTATGTAGCAGGACTTTGTACCGTAAAAATCACCAATAAAGGCTTCTAAACCAAATACTAAACAAATACAAATACAGTAAAGTGACCGGAATTAGGGGTGAAATGTCCAGCATTGAGCTACATAATAATTTGCTAGGAGTTAGCTGGTCTCTCACAGAGGTCTCATTTGTAGCCCTGTTTTTACCCGATACTTTCATAAAAGTACAAACACATGAAGTGAGAGGTATACACATGCTTAAACTTTATTTAAAACATGGTTAACCTGAAGCAGGACGGAGTCATGACTTAAAACACCAAAGCAAGGCTTCTAGCTCAGGCTAGCTAGCGTTAGCAAATTACCTTCAAAGTTGCAAAGAAATGACGAAACGTAAAATTTGAAGCCTTTATTTAATTTGCTGCATGGTGTTGTACTGGATGGCCGGACGACCCTCCGTATATCATTAACAGATACTTTAGGCAACTCCAGCAAACACCTTGTAAACTTCATCTCTGCCATCATAACGGTCTACTGTCACTGTCTAATGTTTTCTTCCGGTAACCGGGAATGTCCAAACATCCTTACGCCAATGCGTGCATAGAGCTGTGAAGTTCGCGCAAGCGTAGAACTGATCAGGCAGTGCACAGAACGGATTTTACAGGCGGTACGGAAAAAGGAATAAGATTTATACACACATTTTAATTTCCGAGTTCCATCTACAAATACATCAAAGACAATCGGATAACGAGATTGTTTTTCGTTTTCCGATTTTAACTATCAAAACAAAAAACGAATAATGGGTTGTTTTCCGTTTTTTGTTTTCCTATTTACTAATGGTAATTGGGAAACTGGCCGTTTTTCGTTTTTGTTTTTTTCCTTTCAAAACGAAAATCCGTTGGCCACCAAGTACACGGACCGTTTTCCTCCCATCATGTTTATTTTTTATTTTTTAGAGGGCTTTTAACAGACAGGACTGTCACAGTCTGTTACAGAAAACAAAGCTGGCACGACGATGAAAACAGCAAGGAACTACTTTACAATCTTCAAGCTTGTGTGTGCACATGTGCCCGTGTACGTGAGTATAAGAGGATCTGTTCTCAGCTTTTAGTCGGACTGGGTTTTATTTTCAACAGTCGTGCTGAGAAGACAGTTTTGGAACCGATAACTGAATAATACCTTTATACCCTACCATTTTTTTTTTTACTAATTTGAGGAATATACGTTTTCCTAAAAACAGGCAAAGTTCTCAAATGTTAAATATTGTCTAAACACAAGCAGCCATACACAAACTTTGCCTAAATAAAATAATCAATAACAAATTGATTAAAAAATAACCCCAGGATCAGATTGCACAATATATATAATGGAAAACATCTTCAATCCAGCACTTTACGTTTCTCTATCAAGGCATATTAATGTTGGATTGTAGACTGGGCCTTTAAAAACCACTGGACCAGTTGCCAAATTGAACCTCTGCTGTCAAGGGAGTGTGTATGTGTGAATGTGTGTGTGTGTGTGTGTGTGTGTGTGTGTGTGTGTGTATGTGTGTGTGTGTGTGTGTGTGTTTCCTTTAATTTGTAGGAGGGAAGTGGCTGGTTTGTGTGAGGATGATCTGGTTCCCCTCACTCACGTTGGGAGAGAGAACAGTGACGAATACGACCCCTGACATATGCAAATGTCTACTGATTCACACAGGCGAGGCAGAGCGTGTGTGTGTGTGTGTTGTGTGTTTGTCCTGCTGTGAGCTGGTGTGTGTGTGTGTGTGTGTGTGTGTGTGTGTCAAGCTTACTTGGATCAGACTTGGAGAATGTGTCTCTGTCCAGCAGGTTTCTGAAAAACAAGAAAACAAAGAGACACATTGACATAAAAAATAATTGCACAGCTCTCCCACTTCAACAAAGGAAGTGGAACTAGAAAGTTATTACATCACTAAACCACACCTAATTAGCTCCCTCACTGACCCCGACAACTTGTTTAACCATAATCCTCCTCCGACTTGATTAACAAAAGCCATTTCATCTAGTCATTGAGGCAGCAACATCAAAAAGACTATAAAGAGTTTAAAGTGGAGCCCATTTATATTTCAAACATACAGAGAAAACAGCAGAAGAGAGTACCTGTTTTTTCACATTTTTGCACTCCCTGGGTGCCAGCAACAACAACAGTGGAGGCTGCCATCAAATTTACATGACACTCCAGCCTTTGCTCTTTGCATGGGGAGGGATAAATGCACCGAAGAGTCCCATCGCTGGCAGATGCTCAGCACCACTGAGGTACTCCACGGTTAAACAGCTCTGAAGGAATTAAATATGCACACAAAGACGACAACTCACAGCTGCCTGGGACCGGTGAAGAAAGAAACCGAGGAGCAGCTTGGGGTGGGGAAGGGAAACCCGGCCTGTTACGTCAGTGGTTGGTCTTTGCGGTTTTAACTCAGTGTCATTTGCTTACAGTGTCCAGGTTCTCAGGAGGACAGGGACGAGGCGAACAATACCCAAAAGGGCTGAACTGAACCAGTCCGTCACTCACTCACTCACTCACTGACTGACTCAGCTTGTACTCCTGCCAAATCTCACATTAAAACCACATAAAGCTTGCAATAAGCTAACCCAGAAAGACAGAATAATATGAGTGCTTCGGCCATCAGCAGGAAGTCCAGTGGGACACATTACCCCAAAATCTACTGTTTGGAGAAGCTGAAAGTATTTTACACCACATCAAAAGCTAATACAGGGATTACAATTATAACTTACTGAATATATGAATGTTTTGAGCATACTGTGCATATAGATGGAAAGTGAAGAAATTAATTATGCTGCAGGTGAGGTCTGACAAGTATTTATGGATATGTGTGATGGCTTTTTTCCAGTTCATATTTGGAATGCTTTGACTGACATGAATTTAAGTTGACTTTAGCCATCATGCACCATGAAATAAGAGCCACACCAAACTTTTTACAGCCACTTTACAAGCCTACAGAATGTGATTTTGATTCTTAATATGGAGATTCTGAGTATCACTTTAAGCTGCAGTAATCACAGCAGCGTGACTTTGTCCATATTGTGCTCTGCTGACAGAGAAAAAGAGAGATGAAGGGGTAAGGTAGGGGAGAGAGGCTCCTGCTATCATGCTATCTGCGGGGCGAGCATTCTGTCGCCCATCCTGTCGCCCATCCTGTCCTGTATGAAAAGCAGCGAGTGTCTTGAAGCCGTTGATGGCTAGTGATGTATCTAGATCAGGCACTCGTGTTGTGTTGATCCCAGTGTGGCCCAGATGGTTAAAATGCCACGCTCCGTTGCCTCGCTGTCAGGGCACGCCCTCTGGCTTTTCCCCCGCTCTGAGACCTTAAATAAATGATAATAAGCGATGGAATCAGGCCTAGTCATATCGGGGCTGTGTTTATGACTAGCGGAAAGTCTGAGAGATTGTGCAGGAGTGAGAAGTGGGCGAATTCACCTGCCAAATAGCATGAATGTCCAATAAAAAATAATACAGTACTCGGATCCTCCTCCCAGAGGAGTATGAGTGGAAGCAGGGGACGAGACCCAGTGAAGGAAAGAAGAAGAAAAAAAGAGTGTAAGGAGGGTATGAAAGACAAGGATGCATCTGTATGTGTGTGACTGCTGGCAGAAGTGTACACACTTATATGGATATGGTAACCGCCATCTGATTCATGTGCACCCTTGGGCTTCCACCTGGCCCTGATAGAGATGGGTGACTCTTTAAAAAGCCCTTTCCACCGCGGGCAGCCCTGGAAACGTCTGGGCGGTCTGAGCAGAGTGCCTCGTCGTTCAAACATTTATGAGGTCCCTCCTTGACACCAGAATTACATTTGAAATCCCACCAGTTACATCACAGCCACCTAAACATGGCAGCTGGAGCTTTAAATACCTGTATGTGAGGAGGAAGAAGAGGAGAGAGGGGAGGGGGGGGACTTCCATCTGTGAGAATTGTTTTTCTAATAAAAGGAAAAAAGCCCTAAAACAATATCTAAAAAGGATCCAATAGGATTTTACCAGAATGATGCGCTTGGAGAAATCAGCAAGAAAAAGAGTGCCCTAATCTGTAATTTTATTTTAGTCCCCTAATGTTTAATTGTCAAACAGGTTACATAATCCAGAGGGTTTTCCATATTGTATTAAACGTTTTACCCATTTTTTAGCCTTAAAAGTAAGGAGGTGAGGTGTTTTTTATATTTCAAGATAATGAGATGCTGAGTAAGAAAAGAAATAATCAGATGTTCATATTGTGTGGAAATTAACAGAAATCCATTTTTCAAGTTGTCAAGATGGCAAAAATATTAAAAAATCTAGAAGCAACTGGATTTGCAAATGAGTTTGCTAATGCAATGAACATGTAGTTTGTAGTAAATGATATAAAACAGCCAAAACAACTATGGTCCTTTAATGCTGCACCACTCATTATTTTTTATAAAGGGGCAAATGACTATGTGTAATGTGAAATCGGTCACTAAAGCCCCTTTCACACATGCTCCGCAACCCTGAAATTATCTAGACATTACTCAGAGGCGTCGTATGTGAGATCACAAATGTCCGAATCAGTTGGACTGGACATTAAACAGACTTTGCCCTGCCAGCTGTGTAATGTCCAATTTAGCCCAAAGTGTGAATACAGCAGGTCATTGTCCAGAGAATTCCCAACGAGCGAGTTGACATGTTGATGACCTTTCCATTATGCCGCAGCCCAAAACTGAAGAAAAAAAAATCTGAGGGTAAAGAAGAAGGTCCATTTATATGAAGACGCCAATGAAAATGTCTAACTGGAGAGACAACAAGATTCCGGAACTTCTGAAGGTAAGGGCCAATGCCGAAATCATCTGACAAATTTAGGGAACTGCAAGAGTCTGTTCATGACCAAATTACGAAGTATTTCCAGTAAGTAACACAACACACACAATCTCCTGTTGTGTACTACATGTGAAGAATAGGGTACCCTAACCCTCAAGAATCATGAAATTTCACTGGTATCGGTATTGATGATGATTTTTTTTTTTTTTACATACTGTGTCACGATTTTGGTATTGAGTATTGTGTACTTTCGGTGGTATCGGTATCGACTACTAGATTTTTGGTATTGTGACATCCCTATTTTCGACAGGTATGTGATCTAGGGATGTCACGATACCAAAGATCTAGTACTGTGACATGTCACTCTTTTTTCAGTGTCATTTTTTTTTCTCTCTCAACTTTCTGAAAAAAAAGTACCGTCATGCTTTCAGAATTTTGGTCCCGACTTGGTACCGAAGTACCGTTTTTTGTGACATCCCTAGTCGAAAATCAGCATACAGTACATCAAACTTGTGAAACAGCCCTCAACACAACCATTTTCAACCATTCAGCTTCCTCCAACTACTTTAACACATGCTATGCGATGGATGCGAGTGCCTAGTCTCCAGGACATTTTTATCCTGGGTGGCACCTCTGGGATTGGAAGCATTAACCCAGGCAGTGTTAGTGCCAGCCTCCACTCACCAGACTCCACGGGAGCACAAGTAGCGAGGAAACCTTCTAAGCTAGAAAACCTCCTCGTCTTCTTGCTTCGTAAAGTCAGAGAGGTCCACTGTGGCCACTCCTATCTCGTAACCTATGTCCACTAGTTTGATATTTAGCCTTCCAGCCAATTTGCAGGTTTGTTTACTGTTAGTGTTTGTTGTAGTTGTCTGTGGAGCTAAATATCTCATAAAGAGGTCCCCTCAGTAATGAACAGCACATGCTCGTCCTGCTGGGAGGATAACACCAGATCAATCAGGTCTATTGAGTCTGAAGAAAGCGCTGAGCTGTTGACTGAGCTGAGACCCTCTGTAAACTCTCAACGTTTTTGTCAGATTCTCTGTGTTTGTGTTTGTATGTGTGCTGTTGGGAAAGTGATGTGCATCCAATAATGAACTAAATAAATACTAAGTCACAAAATACTGTAAGAAGTCTGTGTGAATGTGAAAAAATAATGTTGGAGCAAATTTGGAAGAACAGACTTCCATCCCTGCTGATCAACATCATTCTCGTTAAATAAGAATAGATAGAAACTGCAACCACTGTAAGTGCACATTTTTTAAGCACATTAGTATCAGAATGTATATTAACTATAAAGCATTACAAATTGCATCAATGTAAATGCTCTATGTTATACGGTCATGTATGTACAGCCTGCTCAGAAAGTCTAAAATTCCCTGGATTATTTTAAGCTTGAAGCACCCTAACCACGTTAAAATCACATCAAACACTGATCAACAGAATGTCATCAAATCTGCCCGCATCAATCACAGAGATGGAGAAAAGTGGCTGTGCAAAAGATGAAAGCAGAGGAACAGAGGGGGCAGGAGGTGAGCTGGTTAGTAATGTGATGGAGCCTCATTGGCTCTCTGAGGTAACCAGGTGAAGCTACGGTGGCTGGATGGGCCTTAATTAGGCCAAATGACTACTTCAAAGCTCATTAATGCAGCCGCTCAGCAAGACCCACACTGGGCCTCGTGTGGTTTGGTCCTGACACATGAGACTGCCTTGATCTGTTGGTGTTATGCTCTTTGCTCTGTTCCACCTAAATGGTGGAGGATTTGTAACACCGAGGACCAATACCAGTAAAGTCACAAGGTGAAGCAACACTGGGAAGGAGAGGTGGAGGGGAAACAGGGAATCTTCATCTTTATTTTCATTTCACTTGGTTTCATTAAAGCTGTGTTTGAACTTGAAGTTGTAGTTAGTTTTAGTTGGTAGTCAACAGATCTACTTGTTCATTAATACGAAAAAATGGAATAGAGTGGAAGTGTATGAAACAATAGGTGAAAAAAGACAGATAAAAATAATAAATCAGTAGGAAAAAGTGATAAACTACATAAACATAACCTGTACCCCGAGGAATTATTGCACCTAATTATAACAGTGTAGAGAGTGCCTCGCTGCTGTAATTTACTCTCCCTTATGACAAGACAGTGTTTTTTTTATTTTCAAATTGGCACCATTGAAAGTATGCCGAAGTAGTTAGCAGTTCCTGTTTGCACTGTACCCATGGATGTACAGCTATCAACTATCACTGGATTACTTTGATACTGAAGAAAGCTTAAAAACATCATAATTCTCAGTAGGGATGTCCCAATCAGCTTTTTTGACCCCCCGATCCGATTTTTTTAATATTGAATATCTGCCAATACCAAGTCCCGATCTGATACTTATAATAGAGCTGCACACCGTTTTTTTGTTGTACAAAAATAACTAAGTAAACACAGTAACTAAAATATGTCTTAAGCTTAATACATTTAACTTAGTGCAGCAAATGAGTATTTTCTCTCAACACCAAAACAGTTTTCTTTAGGATGTTTACCGATGTCGGCTCCAGGGAATAATGGCCTGAAAGCGCGGTTTCCTGGTGGAATCACGGAAGAAGGGCGGAGAATTAGAGTAATCCGCTTCTGTAAAAAACGGATGACTAAGAAAGACAGACTGACTCTCTCAGATGCCGAAAAGCTTGTCCATGCCTTTGTCTCATCCAGGCGCTGCCAGGATCTTAATGAGCGTGCGCAAACATGACCACATCACCCCCATCCTCAAATCACTCCACTGGCTTCCGGTCTCACTCAGGTTTGAGTACAAGGTTTCCCTTCTTACCCACCAGTGCATCCATGGTGATGCTCTCCTCAACCTCAAGGAACTCCCCGCCCCACAAACCTCCACGTTCCCTCCGCTCTGGTTCAGCATATCTCCCGAAACCCCCCAGGACCATGCTCCGCACTATGGGCGATCGGGCATTTTGCACAGCTGCTCCCTGGCTGTGGAATGCTCTCCCTGACTACTTGAGGACACCGCAAAGCTTTTGGCTGATTTCTTACCCCTTTCCTTGTCCTTTTGTCGTTTCTTTTAGTTTTAATACTTTTTTCTCCTTAGCATTTCTATGTAGCACTTGCGTTACAAATAAAATGTATTATTATTATTATTATTATTATTATTATTATTAATATTATAAACTATTTTACTTGTTGCCAAGGGCTGGCAAGCTACGAGATACTCTGGATAGACACTGGTGAGTGGCCGCGCGCCCATCTTGGTTTGAAAGTGCCGGCATCCAGGCAGTCTGTCTGTGGTGCAGGGCGTGTGTGATTAAATTTAAATTTCGATTTATTTGATTAGGACAATGCACATTAATCAACATTTCTGTAAATGTGCCAGTGTTAGCCAGTCAGCTAATTTTCAACTGTAGTCCTAGTTTGCATGCATGTCTTTATGGTGGGAAGAAACCAGAGCACCCGGAGGAAACCCACGCAAACACGGGGAGAACATGCAAACTCCACACAGAAAGGCCCGGGACGACCTGGGTTTGAACCCAGAACCTTCTTGCTGTGAGGCAGAAGTGCTAACCACTGAGCCACCGTGCTGCAAGGTGGCGATCACTACAAGCTGATGTAAATGATCGGAGTAAGATAATCGGGGTAAATGCCGATCCCTGAACAGTTAAAAAATGCCAAAAACTTTTCTGCGTGTTCAGTTGTTAAGACTCTGGGGAATTATTTAGCACTTTAAACAAAAGTGCTTTATAGCAAATAAATGTGTCTGGTAAACTTGCTTAATATTGCAGTGATGTTGGTTGTTTGTGTGTACTAAAACATGAAAAACATAGCAGCACACAGGATTCCTTCTCTGTTTCAACAAGTCTTTCTGTCTCTTTCTTCACCTCACTCGTGGAAAGAGCAACATCGGCTGTGACAGATTGACCAGTCTCCCAGCAGGTCAGCGTCCAGCTTCAATACAGCCACATCACAACACGTCAATTCTTCGACGGGATACACTTCCCACCTTTTGTGCCTAAAGGTCACGGCTATCTCTCCGCTGTGGACCACTCAGATCAGCTGACAGCCACACCACCGTGAACACCGACATCTTTGTGCACAAACATTCTCAGAGGACCGACCGTCTGCAGCTCTAAAGGCAGCCTGGCTCACTGTTTACTATCCATGCACAAAACTAAACACCATCATCAAGGACTTGTGATCAGGAGTGACAGGCACAAGAGTTGCAAAGTGACGCAAATTTTTCAAGGGACGTTAAACACAATTTTAATTTAAAAATCCTACCTTTTAATAGCGAACTGCCCATTTAATTGAATTGTAACCATGCACTGCATTCAGCAGATCATTTGCCAGCATCCCATTAAATAGGAACTCTGTAAGATTACAACCCTCTGCAGGTACAGTGCATTCTCCCATCACATGTGCAGCCAACAATACAGCCAACACTGCTGCACTGTCTGAGTCAAAGGACAACATCCTTCTAGGGAAGTTTTGATTATACTACTGGAGTGAATATTTTTTTAATGATATTTCAGGTAACCAGCAGATGGTAGCCTAAAGCAAAGTACACAGTTTATAACTTATTGACACCTTCTGCTAGTTTTTGCTAGCTAGCTGTTACCATGTGGGATGAAGCTAGATTTAGCATGCTAATTGAGCAATGTTAATTAATTCCACCCAAAGGGGCCACCTATTCATTCTTTTCTGAATTAGCTATTCACTTTAAAGTTCTCATATTATGCTTTAATATAATATATAATATATAATTTAAATATATAATAAACCTATTCTGGTACAACATCTAAATACAATTATGAACCTGAAAATGAGCATAATATGAGCACTTTAAACCCTTAGTTTGCACACAGCTTACATTGTCGCCTCAAATATTCAAAGTAGCCTTTCCCCATTAGTTAACTAGCTAACTCACCACATGTCACATTTCACATTGAATGTATTTGACAAATGTATGGATTTATTTGGCTAATTAATGGATTATGTCTCCTTATGATGTGGTATAAGCTTTGTTTTTATCTGCTGTTTTCTATCTGCTTGACATGGTAAATACAGCCTGAGCAAATAAAAACTACATTTCCATTTTATTCCCAGTTATTTTCAGATTCCACATTCCAGTTAATTGCCATGAAAAGTTTCCACCTTGAATATTCCTGGAATTTTGCAGCCCTAACAGGCACTTATCAGTCAAACAGTGCTGTTGCAGCAGACTAGGGGGATTTCTTCTCACTGATGCACAATATTGGACTTGAGTTAATCAATCTGTCAGTTCTTCTGCTTGACTACACACATGATGAGTGCGGCCATGGTTTGGATTTATTGAGTGGAGGAGGGCTTTCACTGAAGGATGCGATCTATCTAGACTGAATGCTTCAGTAGCTTTGCCGACAAGCAGAGACACCAAAGTGGGAAAATCACACCACCCACCGGCTCAGGGCTGGTAAATTTTGTGTTGGTGAGGGTGCTGACTCTGCTCTCAGCTCTGCAGTTAAAAAACAGTGATCAATCGGTTGTTTCTGTTGAAAGAAAATCAATCTAAATGGTTAAGCAATGGATGTGTCAGTCAAAAAGTGGAAACTTCATCTTACGGATGAAAACATGACAGCACTGGTATTCAGGTGGTGGTATAGAACAGAATGACCACGTGTGGAACTTATAAAAGTATATAAAATATCAAAGCTATGCAGATTAGAGCCACAACAATTAGTCGGTCAACAGAAAATGAATTGGCAACTATTTTCATAATCAATTTGGTCTTTTTTTCAAGCAAAAATGGCAAACACTTTAAAGTTCCACCTGGAATGTGAGAATTTGCTGCTTTTCTTAATCTCCTTTTATAGTGAATGGATATAATTGCATTTTGGAGAAGTTGGTCAGACAAAACAAGACATTTGAAGACAGAACCTTGGGCTCTAGGATATCGTGATGGCCATTTTTCATGGCTCTGACGTTTTACAGACCACACAATTAATCAAGAAAATAATTGTCAGATCAATCGATAATTCAAATAATCATTAGTTGCAGCCCGAAGCATATTGTTTAATCTGTGACTTCATACCAGGCTGAAAAGCATTGTCTCTATGTCCTAAGATTTCCAGCTTTCAGAATTCTCCTGTGATTTAGTGTTGCACTTCCATTCAGTTGGGGTACGTGCAGAAAAGGAATGGTCAAAATCGACGCAGCAGAGAGCAAGATATCCTGTCTGTTAGGGTCATGCACCAACAATTCTGAATTTTACATTTACCATAATGCATATTGATAGCATCTTGCACTTGACCCTCACTGTCTGGTCAACACTCCTGCCTTTTACACTGCACACCTCCAGTTTGTAACACAGGCCTTCTGCTATAAATAAGTAGCTTTTAAGCCTAGAAAACAACATTTTCTCAACATATTGTCTCAATCTTCAGAGGTGTTGAGATATCTGTCAATTAGAATTCAGCCACCAACTCAATACAATGAAGGCTAATGAGATTGTGGTTTGCGCAGCTCACAGCATTGAAAGCTGACATAAAACTTGCGTTCCTCCATAATGGATTTCCTTGGAACACACATTGGAAATTGCAAATGTATTGACATCTGGAAAAACTGCCAGATCACCAAAGCTATTTTAGGGGCGCGTAGAAAAATTGTCTCACTTTTGCGTCATCTGATTGGTTCTTCTGATTGGCCTTAGAGACCACCGAACAAACTATTCAGAATTAATATATCGGTATGGTTGGGCATTGTTTTGATTTTAACAATTCTTCTTTTCGATTCCGGTTCTTATCTTACCGATTCTTTGAGGGATGGAGTTGAAACGGGTCACATGTTTATTTCACAGATAAGAGGAACATAACAACAACATTTCCATTTTATTCCCAGTAATTTCCAGATTCCACATTCCAGTTAATTGCCATGAAAAGTTTCCACCTTGAATATTCCTGGAATTTTGCACTTATTAGTCAAACGGTGCTGTTGCAGCAGACTAGGGGAATTTCTTCTCACAAAATTTATTTTAATTCAATGGTGATTTACAGTTTTACCGGGCTTTTTCAACTTAAAATAAAGCCACACTTTAGAGCACCACTTACTGTGCTCCATGGCTGCAACCAGGATGGGAAATGAACTTTTTTGCCCACCAGCCACAGTGGCTGGTGGATGCCCAATTTTACCAGCCACTTATATTTTTTACCTACCACTTTTTCCGGAATTCAAATTTATAAAAGAGAGTGCACTAGCATATTTTAATTTGCTTCAATACATTATTATTTTTTTAAATTATTAATACATATTTTATTAATATAGGCAAATAAAAAGTGAGGTGAAAAAAAGCCTGTGTAGAGTAGATAGCCTTTATTGCCATACTCTGCTCCTGGGGTCCCATCTTCGCCAGCTGTATGGCAGTGCACTTGATATGAGACTTGGATGACTCGTGGTCTTTTATTGCCTCTAGTTTAAGGTTAGTTGTTAATCTAATTAACAAATTATTT
The DNA here is from genome assembly GCF_008315115.2 of Sander lucioperca. Lineage (NCBI taxonomy): Eukaryota > Metazoa > Chordata > Actinopteri > Perciformes > Percidae > Sander > Sander lucioperca. The sequence goes on from NC_050179.1 coordinate 19,957,840, forward strand.
GCATTTTCTGACGACACGTAGGTTCGACAGTAAATTAAGTGCATGGACTGGTCGTCGGGAAGGTAGGCTAACCATTCCCTCGTTTTCCCTTTGTCATCAATGTGGCACTTGTTCGAAAAGTAGCTTCTCTTTTTCTTTACTTCGCCCTCAACAGTTTGTACATTCATAGCTACTGCTGACTCCGCAGCGGGCCTCTTAACTGTTCTTAATATGTTGCCACATTTTTTTAACCGATAATTTTCCTTTCTTCTTTACCTCAGCTCAGCTATATGTGTCACGTTCCGTTCAGCGCCGTGACTCACGGACTAAGGCTGAAAACCAATCAACAAAAGTGCATTATTGTTACTTAACAACAGCATTCTTTGACAAAATCTGCCCAATCCGTTACAAGGAATCCTAAATATCGGTCAATACCGACCAGTGTACTGATTGATTGGCGCACCCTTAGATCATTCATAACTCTTAACAAAATAGCTTTTCTTTCATGATGCCATCATTTCAAAAGAACAATTATTTTGTCCAGATGGTGGCTTCATCATTTTAGAAGAAAAGTCTTCACAGGCTCTGATCTCAAAATCATTCAGGTCATTACCAGGCTGACTTCTTCTGTTGAGTCATTATCAGGCTTTTATCTTAGGCCGACATAAAACAACAACAGCAGCTCGGTCTCCTGCAGCAGCTGGCAGATTTTAGGTCAGTGGAAACAAAATTCAGTCCAAACTCTTTGTTCTTCTGTTCATTATGTGTCTCAAAACAGGTTTACAAGACTTAGTTTTCCAGTAAAATGACATCTTTCAAAACGCACAACTTCCTCCTAAACCTCTATCTATAGAGATGGATGATAGTGAACAATCAAATACCACAAACATTTTTGACTGCATCTAAATACCTCAACATTTATATATTTTTATATATATAATGATATCGCACCATGTTTTAATCATTATATTACGGAAGACAGTTTAGGGGCGACTGGTGCTTTTAGAGATGAAACAATTAGTTGATTCATGGAATAGTTAATAGACAAAATTAAGAAGCAACTATATTGATAATTGATTAATAGTTTGTCATTTTTCAAATATAAATGCCAAAAACATTGCTGGTTGCAGCTTCTCATATGTGAGGATTTGCAGCTTTTTTCTGTTTTATATGATACTAAACTAAATATATATTGGCTGGACAGACAAAACAAGCTATTTAAAGACGTCATCTTGGGTTTTGAGAAATTTTGATGTAGGCCTACATTTTCATTATTTTCGGACACTTTACAGACAATGAAAGTAACCGTTAGTTGCAGTTCTAGGTGCTTCGTTCACACACAAGAAACATGAAAGTGATCATAGTAGTGTGGATATGATGATCAGGGGTAGAACTGAAGAGAACATAATAAGATATACTCTCAGCTACAGTATATTATAATATTAAAATATTAAAGATCCTAGATATGACACTCTCCTATCTCAAAACTGTATTGATATTATAGCGATAGGTGACAAACTAAAAGGAAAAAATGTGAATAAATGAGTGAAGAAACGAAACGGATACGGATACGGATACTTCCATTCAGGGAAGGAGAGGTGAATGGTTTGATGTATGGCTACAACTAACAAATCATTTTCTTATCCTGTAATCTGCTGTATATTTTCCTGATGTTTTGGTTGATAAAACAGCATTAAAAAGATGAAAATGGCTATTACCCTAACCCAAGTGCAAGTTGCGGTATTCAAATTGATTATTTTGTCCAGCCGACAGTCAGAAACCCAAAAGAATAATCTTTTTTTTTTTTTTCCAAGCAATTAAATTCCAGACCTTAAAGTGCTCAAAATAGCAATACAATTCCATGACAACTGGACAAACTCCATCTGCTGATGACGATCGGGAGTAGGATTGAAAGCTTCAGAAGAGCTATGATGTGGACCTTGGGGTGATATTGTTTTTGTGAACTGTCTCCAGGTGAAAAAAGAACTTTCAAAGATTTTCTATCATAGAAATCAAAGAAAAAAAGCACATTTGTGTTTGAAAAAAGACTAACGATTAATCAGTTATCAGAAGTGGTGCGGTTTCATTTTCTATCAATAAATCAACTGTAGTTGAAAAAATAAAATTATATAAAATATAATATATGATTTACATATTTTTTTATAGCTATCAAAGTGATCAGATCTCAACCCAACTTAACACCTATGACAGATTTCGGAGCAATGTGCCAGAAGGGGCTCTCCACCACCATCATCCTCATCATTAAAACATCAAATGAGGTAATATCTTTTGGAAGAATGCTGTTCATCCCTCCAGCAGAGACGTTGGAGAATAAATGCTAAATAGCACTGAGGTAGAGCATAAACAGTTAATCAAGTTAAAATATTGATGGTCAATAAAATGCTAGAAAGTAGGAATAAATGCCCAACAGTTAATTATATTCAGGGTAATGATATGCAGGTAAATCCATATTGAAAATAATAGTTGCAGCCCTAAACTGGGGCTGTTCTGCAAGCATGTGTTGGAAAAACACCTTACAAAGACACTTTATGTTGGTTTTTACCTTAATTTGTGTTACTCATCTCTATGCATGCACAGAGGACATTATTTACGTTTAATTGATCAATCGGTCTAGAAAACAGTGAAAATGTCTAGCACAGTTTCCCATAGTCCCATCTGATGACATCTTTATCTTATCTGTTCAACAGTCCAAAACCCAAAGGTATTCACTTTACTGTCATACAAAACAGAGAAAAGCAACAAATCATCACATTGAGAAGCTGTACCCAGAAATGATTGGTGTTTTTGATTGAAAAGTTACAATTAATCTATTATCGGAACAGTCATTGATTAATTTTCTGTGGATCAACTCAAGTGTCTCAGCTCTAATATAGATACAGTAGATAGATAGATAGATAGATAGATAGATAGACTATTTAATAAAATACATAAACTGTGATTAGGGGTGACTACAGGAGGTGTGTCTTACCGGCCAGTTGCAGCATCCAGAAATAACTCTCTTCCTCCCAACCCCACCTACAGTACACCCCTCTACTATTAGTGCTATAAGAACGGAGTGGAGAGGATAGTAAATCTACCATCCGAACCAAACACACTGCCCATGCCTGCTTCATCCAGTCTGCACCCACAGCATCCATAGAATTTGTGCATTATTACCAGGCACGAAAAAGTGGCTATTTGCTGTGATAAAACATAAATTCCCACAGATGTGCATATGGCATCTTTATCAGAGCAGTACAGTAAATACATGTCAACTCTGATTTCCATCTGGCGATCATAGGCAAACCCTATCGAAGTCCCTATATTACCATGCAACTTCCACTAGGCTACTGTATAGAAAGAGAATTGAACCCTAAAAGGATGTATATCAGGCTAAACTCAGTAATAACAGCAATTTAAACGGTAGCGAACGTAGTTCCTGGTGCCTTTACTCTCCACTACATCCAGCAGTGACTGACATTTACTCCCGGTCAAGTGTCAAATATCAAAACTATTAAACAATTTCAAATAGAGATATAAACATGTCATTTGTATTTCTAACAGCAGTAGACTGTGTGGAAAACAGCAGTTTGTACTCACCGACAAGAAACCGTGAGTTCAACTTTGGTGGCAGGTATCGCAGCGGTAAAAGGGTCTGCGTCCCCAATACACGCCATATTCATCGAGCTGCTGCTTGGTCGATCACAAATCGCCTCGTATCCAGCGCCTTAAAGGCGACATGAGAGGAACCGAGTTAAGATGATAAGGGAGGGGGGAGACTTGCAACGAAAAGACAACAAGTCGTTTGTTTTAGGAAGCGCGAAGCACCGGAGAGAGAGATAGAGGAACGCGGACGCGGAGCTGCAGCGCGCTGGAGTGGCGTCTCTGTGCGCCTCGGTGCTCCGGAGGAGAGAGGACTGTGTGAAGGGGAGGGAGGAAACATGCACACACAGTCTACACATAAAAGGGGGAGTGTACAGTATTCATCCACACAGGATCACATAGCTTGACAAAGATAAATTAGATTAGGGCCGTGTTTACCAACCGCCAATAAAAAAATCAGAAGAAGGGCTAATGTTTAGTTCAAATTCAAAGTTTTGGTGTTGGAGATTAACGTTGGATTATTTTGGGCGGGTAAAGGCTTGAAACGGAAAAGTGTAGTTTAGTTAAGGGTTGAGCTGCAGAACTATAAGTCAAAATCAACTTTAAAAAGCACAAAAGTCCACTTAAAGGGGTGGTTCAGAATTTTGGACATAGGACCTAATTTCCAAGTTAGCCAGTGTGTTATTTATCAGTGGAGACCGTTTTCAACACTTTTCATCCAGTCCTTCCAGTTGCAGACTTCACTGGTGCTAGGCTAGCGCAAGTCAACAGTATCTGCTAGCCTGCCACTAAAAACAGTCTTACCCACTCCACAGTACACCCGAGGCAAAAAAATTATAACCCCAGACTATCAATGTAAATGTCTGTGTTGATAGAATAATGTTAGAAATATAAAAACCCTGCAATCTAAAGGACCACAAGTCACTGACAACGAATGCGGTTCCATCCGTCTTTCCAGATGCACCAACAGCTACTGATGAACAGGTAATAACTTTTGGTAGGCTACTCTAGCTAATAAAGCTAGCCCCTTTCATAACAGCCTAGCTGGTACTGATAGATTGACACTGACAACTTTAGTGGAGATAACGTTACAGTTCAATGCATTGTGGAGAGTGACAACGTTAGCTAACGGTATAGCTACACTCTTGGTAGATACTTGGCTGGGCTAACTGCTAATTTTAGGTAATTGCTGACAGAAAAGTCATGTAGCTAATTTCGGACAGTTTACATGCAAATTGCAGCGGCAGGTAAATAAACTTGTGTGATTGTTATGGAAACCGTCTTTCTCAGTAGCCTAGGTAATATCACTCTGCCACTGCTGTAGCCTATGCTACCAACTACAGGGAACAAAGTATAATTATTGTAATGCGATGCAAGGGTAGTTTATTTCTAACATTATTCTATCAACACAGACATTTACATTGATAGTCTGGCATTTTCATTTATTTGTCTCGGGTATACTGTGGAGGGGTAAGACTGTTTTTAGTGGCAGGCTAGCAGATACTGTTGACTTGCGCTAGCCTAGCACCAGTGAACTCTGCAACTGGAAGGACTGGATGAAAAGTGTTGAAAACTAACTATGTCCAAAATTTTGAACCACCCGTTTAACACAGGACAGATATTTACTTTAGAAAAATGTCTTTAGCATACATTCAGGTCACAGAGCTAACGTTAATTTAGCTAGCTAAACTAACATTTTTTGGTGCTTCGGTCATGTTTGGAAAACCCAGAAGGTCTTTAAAAACGTACAGAACAGAATCTTCAAATATTATTCTAAACATCTGGATGAAACAATAATTTATCCTCTAACATTAACGTTACACGATAAAATGGGATTTTTACCCAGTTTCCCAAGTTTCTTGTCCAGGTAACCGGCGGGCAGCCATCTTTGTTTTGATTTGGAAACGGAAGGAAATCGCGGCAGACAAGTCAAAAATATATATACAGCATATATTTATGTATAGCCTTTTTTAACCATACAGTATATAGAATATTTTGGATTCTGGAAATACCTTTAGAACAATGAAGTGCTTTAAATACCTTCTGGGTATTGGCAAGTTAATTCATTTATTTATTTATTTTTAGATGGTTAGCTAACTAATGATGAGATGATGACACTAGAAGAGGGATCACTGGTGTGGATCAACGGAAGTACATGTAGGCTATATTTTGATAAGAACAAAGTAACTCTCAGGAAAAACTGAGAATACTGTCTAAAGGAAGACATTTTATACTATGTCTGAAAATATGATAAAAATATAAGGATTTCCAAGGGAAAAGAATAACAATTCTGGGAATTTTACTTAAATTTTAATCCTCCATCCAAGTCTGTTAAAAAAGTTAAAATTAGGGTTCAAGGAAACTATGTAATCAATTCATTACCTAAGAGTTTGGATTAGACACGTTGTAGTTATAGTTAAGGGGAGGGGCCTCCAGGGAATTAATGTAAATGAGACTTTGACATGATTGACTGTTAATTCAGAGGGATATGAGGGGTGAAGAGGCCTTGTGTTGTTGCAAATAGATCAAAACAATATAAAAATTTCAACGGAATGGAGGAAGAATTATGACAAAAAAACTCATAGAAAAACTATGTCCAGACACTCATTGTTGGTTCCAAAAAGTGATAAAAGGCCTTTAATTAGCAGGGTAAGACATTAGAAATACACCAACGCGTATCAGCTTGAGCCTTCCTTAAAAAAATGCCCATCATAGGCCTATATATTTTGTTTTGTTTTGTTTGTTTGTCTTTATTATCTATACCCTGTAAAGCGACTTTGAGTTCGTAAAAAGCGCTATATAAATTCAATTTATTATTATATATTTTTCAATATCATTTCTATTACATTTTCGAAAAAACAGCAGCCGAACTGCATTATGGCAATATTTACGTCATTTGGGAGCCACTTTACATTCTGATCCTTTCACGTTATTTTCATTTTGCACTAAAGTTTTTAATAAAATGAGAAAATACTCAGTATATTTCATTTGTCAAGTATTCACACAGGAGTATACAAAATTAGGCTTTACCATGTGGTTATTTTATATAGAATTTATTTATTGACTAACCAGAAAACATGCTATATATAATGTATATTGTTATCAAAATATGAAATTACCTAGGCTATATATCGGGATACAATATTTTATATTATATATAATAATATCTTCCAGCCCTATCTGAAAACGTCTACAGCTGACAACCAAACGGAATTATGCAAAAGCAATTATGTAATTACTGTGCTGTACATGAATTATAACTATTCTGTGTACCTGCTGCAACACACTTTCCTCTCTGCCCACATGGAGCTAGCTGCTTCCATCAACAAGGTAAGGTCAGGTAAGAAGGTGTGTCACGTGAGCTGAGGCCAGTATCAGAGCCAGATGACAAAGACCACTTGATGAGCAAAACAAACTAAATTAACCAGTCCAGCATGGAACTGAGAGCTAAAAATGGGAATTAATGTGTCAGCTCCAATTAGTCTGAAGTAATAGACAGAAAGTTCATTCTATAGGTCAAACACCTGTTAGATAAGCCAAAAAATGAGCCATGTGTATTCTGTGGGGTGTTTTTTTACTGACTTGCATGTTCCAGCCCTCTGAATGATCAAAATGTTGCTTCTCAGCATCCTGTTATTGTCCAGAGCAGTAGTTCCCAATCTTTTCATCTTAAGACCCCTTAACCAAAAGTTCTGGTGGTCGATGAACACAGATACAGTATGTGCTGATTAGCTCTCATAACGGGCCGGGTGGGTAGCGCACTGCCATGAGTCCATGATGCTAATGTATGATTACTGCACATTTTCAATGTGATATTTTGTGATTACATTCTGAATCTGCAATGTTCTCGATCAGGCAAATCAGTAAGTCAGTAGCAGGCTACAGTGGAGTTGCATATTAAAGCAACAAGCACTTTTCCCGCTTTGGTCCCCCTACAGGTTGGAAGCGGAATTGTCCATTACCGCTGTTTTCCAGATCGGGTAGCGGATTTGTAGTTCGAATGAGGCATAATGAGACATTACGACAGCGGTAATGGACAATTCCGCTTCCAACCTGTAGGGGGACTGAAGTGGGAAAAGTGCTTAAGTGTTGCTTTAAGTGGTTTGGGGTCCTTCTGTAAGTAATTTTGGGGTACAATTTGGTTTTGAAGAATTCTACAAGCAGCAATACCACAGGTAGAGCAATCGGTCCGTTCCAAACAGGCATATTTCAAGATGATTTTTTGGGGCTTTTTCCCTTTATTAGATAGTGACAGTGGATAGACTGGGGGAGAGAGATGGGGGATGACACGCAGCAAAGGGCAGCAGGTTGGATTCGAACCTGCGCCGCTGCAAAGGACTCAGCCTACATGGGGCGCACGCTCTTACTGGTTGAGCTAGAGGTCGCCCCCAAACAGGCATATTTTCAACGGGCACTGTAGTAGTTGATATAATGTTAAGATCAGGTAATTCGGTCAATACATCCCCACTTTTCAGCCTTTTCTATTTCTAAAACCAACCAAAAAAACTGCAAACGTAAGCATAAAGTTATGTATAAACTATAATCTACAGTACTGCATGGCCCAAAGTATGTGGACATCCTAATAAAGTATCTGGACACTTGGAAATACAAAACCATGAGCATTAATCTACTACTACCATTTAACAGCTATAACATAACTCTTTTTTTATGACGGAGCTGAAACCTCAATCTTTCTGCATTTCTCTGAGTCACATTTTGGATGAAGGAACTGAATGAGGCTTTCACAATTTCAGTGTAATTTTCTGGCAAAAATTATGCCTAGTTACACTACAGCCTCATCCTGAATTCAGCATATGGCACACAATGGCCACAAGATGATCTGACTCCTATTTTCCTCAAAGACATTAGGAAAAAATGAATAAAAAAAAAAAATATGACCTCTATGAATTCATTCAATTTTGAGTTGTAGTGGTGTTGCTGAAACTGCTGTCCTGTGGCGAAATGTTCCCCTCTTTGATACTTTCAAAGAAAACGAGAATTAAGACATGAAAATGTCTGCTCATTCTGCTTCATGCCAGGAATACCGAAGACATTCAAAATCCTGATCAAGTGCGAAAACTCTCAGCTTCACACATTTAATGGCAGTTGTTTTCAGTTGTTGACAAGTACACTGTATTCTGGATTAAGTCCGTTGGGATTATTTTTTGGGCTTTTCCTCTTGTAATGGACAGGACAGGTGAGAAAGGGGGAAGATGCAGGAAATCGTCACAGGTCAGAGTCAAACCCTGGACTTCTGCGTTGAGGCATAAACCTATATATGTGCGCTTGCGCTACCCACTGAGCCATCACTGAGGCAATTCAGAGAGCGTTAGAATGACATTTCAAAACAATAAACACCAAAATAAAATCAGTTAAGAAAGAATAAAATGAGATTTTAACCACTACTCTGCCTTAGTGCAGCCTTACAGAGCTGCTAACGTGGCTGTGTCCTCTTGGGGGTAATAACAGATTGTTTTCCCTCTAAGGCCTCTACAAATATTTTTATTAAAACAATCAGAGAAGGTGGAATTACTGACTGACATAGGACTTTATGAGATATGTGATGAGAAGTTGTAACTGCTTAATTTTAAGGGGTCATAAGAAAAAAAGGTTGGGAACGACTAGCTAACAGGATGCTGCGGCCCTCCATTTTAATCACTCAGGGGGCTGGAACATGCACGTCAGTGAAATCAATATCACCCCACAGAAAACACATGGCTCTTTATTTGGCAAATCTAACAGGTGTTTGACCTTTATTTAACCAGGAAAGGGCCTCATTGAGATTCAAAAAACATGCTGACATTAGCATTTGGCTCAAAGCACGGCTGTGCCTGAGTACATTCTTACAGTGGCGCTAACATGACTGTAGACACTTGTTTTAATCTGTTTTGTTTAGCTGAGAGCAAGACATGATGGGTCTAAATGATCTCAGCCTTTATTCAGTAGTTCAATATGAGCTTTTTACAGCAGCTGAGGGAGTGATCCAGATGAAGTGGTGATTTGAGAGGGCTTTGTCCAACTCCTTGGTGTAGCTGCCTGACACACAGCTTTAATATTGGGGAACTATTTCATCAACACTTTACCGGGGAACTGCTTGTACTTCCTCCAAGATAAATTTATAATTCTTCCCAAGCTTTTGTTATTAAGTCTTTGGAGATCCATATTGGCCATGAAATCATTAATAATTTTGGTATTACACTTTGATTGAGACAGTATTTAAAAGTCATTGGAAACTTTGCCAATTTCTTCTTGGATGGCAGAAATATTACTTTTTAGGATTCTTTTTTTTTTTTTTTTTTTTTAAATATCTGAATCAGAAGCTTGAGTTGAGCAAGTAGTTTGACTTTAATCAAAATGCTTGCATGACTTGAATTTGGGTTTAATCCCTTACATTGTAAAGTCGTTCTTGCTTTAAGCTGCCAGTGTATGGACTGGACTGACAGAATTGTATTATATTCCTGCCTCAGTGCCACAAATAGATTTCAAATTATCAGAGTGCGAAGCTGCTCTGACAGCGTCTAATAACTGTCTCCTCAATCTCCCTTTCTTTTAATTTGCCAGAAAGAAACATGGTCTTGTGATAGTTTTTCTAAAACCTATTAACGGCCTTAACCCTGCCTGGGTGGGTCCATTATTACAAGCTCATGTTGTGCAGCTGTTCAAACCCGCTGAACTTTATTTTAAATTCTAGTTAAGATCCCAAACTTTCAAAAGATATTAAATATATCAAGCTAAAATTTGAGAAAAAGTAAATAAAATGATACTTTTGTTTTCATGTAATGCTGTTTAAATACAGTATAGTATATATTAGGGCTGCAACTAACATTCATTTTCATTATCAATTAATCTGCCAATAATTTTCTGAATTAATTCATGAATCGTTTGGTCTCTAAAACATCAAAAATCACTAGGACCCACTAGAGCCCAAGTTGGCGTAAACAAATGCCTTGTTTTGTCCAACCAACAGTCCAAAACCCAAAGATATCCGACTTACTGTAATGTAAGACAAGCTAAAGCAGCAACTTCTCACATTTGAGAAGCTGAAATGTTCAAATGTTTGGCAGTTTTACTTGAAAAATGACTTGATTGACAGTTGCTACCACTACAATTTAAGTTTGTTTGTTTTTCTTCACAAAGTTGCATTTTGCATTTTTTAAGAGAATGGCTTGTAGACCCAAAACAATAGTAATGATAGTCAAATATTAGTAGCCTACTTTCCTTACCGTTTTACATTCATTAACGTGGCACAGCCACGTTAATGAAAGTTGCCCTCATGATGATTTGACATTGTTCACTGTAAAAGGGTCTTTCACATCTAGCTTGTGCTGAGGCAGGTCAAAATCTCTCTCTAAGGGGCTCAGCAGTGAGCAGCAGGGCTTGGGTAAAAATGTGCACATCTCTGCATCTTGAGAAACAGCTGGTGGTGCCGTTTTTAAATGAGGATTAATAGCCTTACATCAAAGAAAGAGGCTACTGACCAATGAACACATCTGCTGTTTGTGGAAAAAGTCAGCAAGAGTAGCAGTAATGGTGACGGCTTTGTTAAACAAGAGGTAAGTGTGTATAGTGGAAATGATTTAAAGTTGTTCAGAGTTGGTGTCTGTAAACTCCTGGCACAAAAAGTACTGCTGAGTCTTCTGGGTCAAATTCAACCCGACATTATCTCAGTGTCATCCACACAGTCGACACTGTAACATTCCCATCAGGAGGCCGGTGATTGGTGCTGCCTGTCAGACAGTCCTGCAGATTTATGACGGCAGACCCTGATGGCCCCCCCGAGTCGTTCATTAGGCATCTGAACAAAGTCTCCGTATGAGTGTTCTCTCTGGATTGTGGGAATATCACAGTATTGGGTCATTTTTATTTATACAGCCCAAAATCTGGGCTTTACGATATGTAGGCTACAGCATGTGACACCCTCTACCCTCAGATCCTGGTTTGGATCAGAAACTTCCCCACCGTCAAAAAAACTATAAAAAAAAGGAGCAGCAACATACGTGTTATTGTATACAGTCTACAGTACACTATAACTTGTAAGATATTATATTAGTAGTAACATTGGGGCCAGGCAACAAGTAGAGTTATATTACCGATATAATAAGTACTACTATAAGTACTCAGACCCTTTAAAAGTTAAAGTACCAATACAACAACAACAATCTAAAAAATACACCATTACAAGTCCTGTATTCAAAAATCATACTCAAGTAAAAGTACAGAAGTATTATCAGCAAAATCTACTTTTAAAAGGAGACTGTCCTCCCCTGAAACACGCAATAAACGACCTACAGTATATCGTCGTATGGTTTGGAGGACTCAAAGTTCTTGTTCCACAGTACAATGTGCAGTAAAACGTAACTGCAACAGTTCAAAACAACATAGGCTAGTGGAATTATTGCTGCTAAAATAGTTTTAAAAACAGCCTAATTATACAACATAAAGGACCAAACTAAAGTACTTGAAATGTAATGTGTACAGTAATTAAGGTTATAATTTTTGTTTTATCCATGCACTCCTCACTGCCTGGTTGCCTCTAATTACTGACTGGGCAAAGCCTTCATGCTCCAGACCCACAGGGGCTCCAACAGCTCCATAATCATTATGTCAGATGGTATGTAATAATACGGTCTTGTAGATGGTCTAGCGTCAAAGTTTACATAGTGTAAATACCTGAATAGATTTGTTACTGTCCAACTCGCTGGTCAACAGAACCCACAGCTCATTTTTGCCCTGTGGCCTCCTTGTGAATCTTGGGTTTGTCAGTGAAGGAATCTAAGCGATTCTACTGGTTCTCTTATTAGCCAGATGCCTCAAATGTCAGTGAAAGTATTTCTGGACAATGACAGCTCTGAGGATAAAAAAAAAGAAGAAAAAAAACCCACTTCTGAGGATAACTTACACTGTCACTGGTCAGTCCTGTAGGTGCTGCTACTGCCATCTTGTGGTCATCGCTTCAAACATCTGAAGGCAAGACTCGTTTCCTCACTTAAACCTCAGCATCTGCTACACAGAAAGTAGCTTCACCTACAGCGAACAGGTGTGAAAAGAAACACAGCAACTCTGGGAATTAAGTGTATCATATATACAGGGATGAAGAGCTCTTAACAGCAGCGTTGGAGGCTGTGTGAGCATGCATGCTAATCACTCTGGTCTTGTGAAAAGATTTTAGATTTTTGGGGAAACCTGTAGACACATCCCCAAGAACAGCAACATATTGAATCTTTGATTAATAACAGAAGAAGTGGCATTAGGAAACAACCATCTCTGTAAAAGCTATGGGTTGTCAGCAAAAATAAGCAATAATGGAGTCTTGTAGGGGATGTTCCTATGCTTTGTTGATTTTCTCCTCGTCTCTAGCAGAATCCATGTTAACTCTTACAAATAAAGTGACAAGAAAATTAGGGCAACTCTTTATTTTAAGCCCCCCCCCCCTCCCTTTTAAGCATTTATAGCAAACATTTGATAATTGCTTTATAAACACCATCATGTTGTTGTAAGCAGATATAACTGCTTATTAATGTATTTGTCAACAACAATAAGTCCCGTCGGCACCCATAAGTGGAGGCTGGTGTATAAACAAATAATGGACAACATAGTAAAACAGAGTTGTATGAGAGGTTATACTTGTTAACACCCTGCACATCAATAAGCACTTAAAAAAGACTATTATGGTGTGGTATAAAGGATTTATTAATGTTTGTATACTGCTCATAAATGCTAAATAGGGCGACTTAAAGTAAGTAGTGCATCAAATGAACAACAAATGGAACACTCTGTGTCTAAAATTGAGGAAAACCAACAGCCAGAAATAAAAATGAGAAATTTAAAATAAATTTAAGGCAGATTTGAATAAAAAAAACACGCAACACATTTAACTGTAGATATTTGTAAGTATGTAACCAACCTGCTGATATATTAATACAACTAATATGTCTTTAAATGACAAAAAACACACAGAGTAGGTTGTTTTTGACAGATGGCGTTTATTCTCACCAAGGCATCTGACATTAGAATCGCTACAGAGTCCGCCACTTGGGAATGGCTTCTAAAACTCCAGAGTGGGAACACCCAGGCTATGTGGAACAGGGACAGCATTGAAACGAAACCAAGAAAAAAAAACTAACCGTAGGCCAGTAAACACAATCTGCCACCTCATTGGAGGAAAAGCTCGCTTTAAAGCTCGTCAGTCTTACTTCCAACTCTGGTCCTCTCGGCTCTCGTGTGAGACTGCTCAGATCGTGGTCCCGCAAAAGTAACATTCAGTCAGACTTAATTTTTAATACGTTGTTTACATCAGATACGTACTTCGATAATGCCTACAACTGCTGTTTCACCGAACATTCATTAGTGACAGCTCACAATCGCGACAGACACATCAGTTACATCAGGGAGACCAGGGGTGTCTCCAGGAAGGCCCCACAAGGATCAGAACTGGGAGACAGATGTGGTTAGGCTCACAACACGGGCAGAGTCTGAAGGCCTCTCCTCTCCAAAAACAAAAAGATACCATTATATATATATACATACACATTGCTCGGTACTGAGCGGACCTCACCCGGAGTCCATGACAAGAAGCCCTCTTATAGGGTTGAGAGAAGAAGGTGAGCACACAACTTAGCAGCATGGGCATTAGACGACGACTCAGTAGTGTAGATTAAGTGAGTGTTAACTGCAATATGTGAAGAGTGAACATACAATTTTACATACGATGAAATAAGTGTAGAATACCCTCAAACGCTGAACCTGATCACATTTACGAAGAATTAAGTGCATCTCAAAGACCAATTATGTCGGTTTTCACAAGTGCTCAATAGTTAAAGGAATTGTTTGACATTTTGGGAAATAAACTTATTCTCGTTCTTACAGAATCAGATGAGAAGATTGATACAAGCTACAACCAGCAGCCTGTTAGCTTAGCTTAGCATAAAAACTGGAAAGGGGGTGATGGGGAGCAGCTAGGGCTGACTTAAGGTAATAAAATCTGCCAAGCAGATGATTTTTTCTACCTTTGGGCTGGAAGCTAGATTTTCTTACCGTTGGACAGAGCCAGACTAGCAGTTTTTTCCCTTTTCCAGTCGCTATAAGCTAAGCTAAGCTAAGCAGCTACTGGCTGTAGCCTTATATTAAAACAGACAGATACGAGAGCGGCAAAGACGACAAGTTTGCCTAATTTTGGTCGCTGGAGGCGAAACTGAGGTGCGCAAAAGCAGGAGAAGTTAAGGGGTTAAGGGGTGATTTGTCTTTTTCACATGGGGGGTGGGGTCACATTGGTTCTGCTTCGATTGCAGAGAAACAATCCAGGTTGCGAAGACCAGCTACCAACCCGTTAGCTCTGCCACACTTTTCTCCTCCAACTCCTCGTCCTGTCTATTTTTTTCCTAATCTAACACTGCTACCCTTTTCCTGGGTAATTATGTGCCCGCAGGTGTACTTTATCCTGGCACAGAGCTGAGCAGCAGAAATATTTTCTGTGTGTGTGACATGTTCAACTCTTAAATAAACATCTTGTGATGTACAGGTTCTTATCATGATCCACGGTGACGTAACGTCTACAGCGCAAAAGAGAAAAATATGAGTTTATTCTGCAAAGAATCATTAACGATACGGTGAACTAAGACCAATTACGACTTTCTGAGCACACAGAGTCTAAGAATAGAATGACTGTGCTAGTTTCTGTTGAGATGAGATTACTTTCCTGTTGGCTCAGACATAAACGTTACATGGCGTGGAGAGTATGTGTTTTAGGAGTCAGCACTGGGCTTGAGAAGTTAAGGGTCAAAGTGCAGGGCAGCAGCATAAAAAGATGCTCTTAGTGTCCTTCCAGGGTGTTCAGTTACTGGCCACCTCGTCTGCATTGTCAACCGCCTCTAAAGTGCTGTCCAGACCACCACGTGCACGCCAGATCTTCACAGTCCGGTCACTGGAAGACAGGAACACGAAATAGTGAGAAAGAGCAAAATTAGTATCCATATGCAAACAGATGGCAAGTCACTAGGTTTGATGCTACGTAATCTTCCAGACCCTAGTGATGCGTCTGAACTTGTTCCAAAACTGAAATATAATTACGTGACAATGACAAGTGAAGCAAGACATTAGTACCAGAATCTTAAAAATGTATGCTAAATCTAACTGACAGCCACGGAAAGTGTGTGTTGGTGTGTGTCTGGTTGTTGTGAGACTCACTCAGAGGCAGTGAACAGGTGGCTGCTGTTGGTAGAGATGCCGTTGATGGGGCTCTCGTGGCCCTTCAGCTCCCCCAGAGTCCCCAGTGTGTCCGTATGCCACAGCTTGAGCACCCCACCTCTGCAGCCGCTCAGCAGGGCCGGGGACCCAGGGACAACACCCAGCGCACAAACCCAGTCACGGTGGGCGTTTGGGACTTGCTGTTGGAGGGAAGGAATCATGGTTTTTAAAAATTCTGAAAAGGGTTTCAACAATATACTGTCATCTGTAATTTAAATTAGAGAAATAGTTTCATATTTTATTTTCATCTTTACACATTTTTTATTGCCTTGTGTTTATTTTATGTTTTCTCAATGCATTTTCATGTGTTGTGTAAAGCACTCTGAGTTGCCTTGTTGATGATACACAAATAAACTTAAAAATTAATTCAGAACTGTGCATCCAATCAAATACCAAAACAAATATTTCATTGCATCCCTCATCAGTCTCCTCGATCTATATTTGCAATGTATGTATACAGTTTATCTGCCATCTTCTATCATCATCCAGTACCTGCAGCAGGTCTTTGCGGTCCAGGTCCCACTTCTTGATGCCGTTGTCTCGAGAGCCACTAAAGAAAATGTCCCCCTGGACCACCAGTGACTCGATGCCATCATAATGGGGAGGTTCAAAGTTGTGTGTGGGGCCGATGCTCCCCAACGAGCCTTCAGTCACATCAAACAGCTGCAACAGCCAGAACACGCCATGTTAAAGGCAATGCTACAGATAGAGTGCTTTGTTATTGGGAAATCCAACATATAAACTTTATTGCTACAGCAGCTCTTTATTTTCAAAGAGGATTAGAGCATTAGTTTTATTATACTCAAGTTAATCCGGCATGATGGAACTTCCAAAGTCCTTATATGGTATATTTAAACCTTGAATCATACCCTACGTTTTTTTTTTTTTTTAAGATAATTGTTTGGGCATTTTAGGCCCTTATGACATAGGACAGCTGAAGACGTGAAAGGGGGAGAGAGAGGGGGAATGACACGCAGCAAAGGGCCACAGGTTGGAGCCGAACCTGCGGACGCTGCGACAAAGACTCAGCCTTTGTACATGGGGCGCACGCTCCAACAGGTGAACTATCCAGGCGCCCCCATAATCATATGTTTAATGTTTTGGCTTTCTTAGACAGGGCTCATTGGAAACATTAATGGGATAGTTCTGTTTTTTTTTTATATGGGCTATTTCAGTATGAGGTACTTCTCCATAGTCACTGTATTGCCTACAGTAGATGGCGGTTGGCAAGCCCCCAGTTTGGCGGAGCAGGCAGGAGTGCCGACACAGTGCCTAAGCAATTTACTGCTGTGGTCAGGGGCAGCAGCAAAAAGCATTTTAGCCACCTAAAAAAATCAATATCAGTTTAAGTGTACGTTATATATATACAATATTTTAACTGCTTTACCTTGTACCTAGCCGCTATATCCATATATGCTTTCTCTAAAGCCACCAGACTCCTTTGACAAAAACAGTCATTTTACCTTGCAGAACTCCGGAATTTGCTGATCTAACGCTGCCTCGATCGGTTAGTTTATTTGAGTTATTGTGTGACTTTGGTGTTTTATAGAGTTAGTTTGAATTCAAAAAAACTCACAGTAACACAACAAAATTACAATACGTTTGGATGCTGCCCGTGCTGCCTTTGTCCACAGCAGAACATTGCTTAGCTTCCGTGTCTGTACTCCTATCTGCTTTCCCAAACTGCGGGCGTGCCAACCAGCATGTACATGTACGGGAAGTACCTCACACAACCACACTTCAAAAAATCCGATCTATCCCTTTAAGAGCATGTGCTGGGTGTAAACAAACACACCTTGATGTAGTGGTCCTTGGACCCGGTGATCACCAGGTCTTGGTTGTTTCCAGACTGATCCACAGTCAGACACATCACCGGACCGAGGTGACCGGTAAGTTTCCCTGTGGATGCAAACCTGACAGAGAGGGGAACGTCACGTCAAAAACAAATGATATTAAATCAAATACCAGGTTTTAAATACCGGGTTATGGTGCCAAAACAGTTTTTACTTCATAAATAATTCACTCATGTTAAAAAAAAAAGTCACGTGGGTAAACAAAGTTTGTAAATTGAGTTCAGAGCATTTGCATATTGATTTAAAGTTATTTCAATCATCCAGACTTGCGAAACAATTCATCAAAACGTATACTAGCTGGCTGTAAATAATGGATGACAGCTTTGGATTGGATGCCTGTCAGGTTTCACATTGAATCATAATGAAATGGGGCGGTAAATTAACTCAAGGTGTGTGTTACGCATCTGAAAATGTTGAAGCGGTATCAGAATGCAGTAAAAATGCAGAGAATGATCAACGGTTAGCACAGTTTCATATAAGACTTTGATACAAAATGTTTTTTGAATTTACATTTTCTTCCAGTAAAAATGCAATTTTATATTGACTTTGTAGATATTTTCACTTAAAAAAAAACAAAAAAAAAAAAAAACGGCAACAAATGATTACTGTTGACTGTAATGCTACTGTATGCTGAGAGTAATCTACAAATAACACAAATATGTTCTTTGATCTAACAAAGTGAGGCAATGTTAATAGTCAACAAGCCTTGAATTTCAAATTAACTAAATGATAATAATGTTGAAAATAGTTTCCTAATTTTCCATCCACATTTAGCATCTGAGAATTAATATCAAAGTAAATTGGAGCCTGACAGGATTTTAATCATAAAGTTTTAAAGGCAAGTAAAAAATTTGATGTGTTGGTGGCGTTACAAGAAAAATCCCCAAACTCATTTAAAGTCATTCTCTGGGATAATTACTTAATGTACAAAACGTCATGACAATCCATCCAACAGTTGTGAAGACATTTCACTATAGATCAGACTGCCATCCCAAAACCACATTGCTAGAGCGGCTAAAAAAAACACACACATTCAGTTGCCAAAAGTCCAAATGATCAATGTGCAGTATCACTGTCTGAATTTTCTCTGACGAGGTATTTAAATTCAGCCCCTCTGCTTACCTTCGAAGATCCCAGACTCTGACTGAGTTTCCGGCGGCGGCGTACAGAACCGTCCCGTTGGGGTTGAGAGCGATCTGGTTGATCTGGTTCTCTCCTGCTGGGATGGTGACCGTCCGGCTGGTGTTAGACGCACAGACATCCCCAACAGTAACCTGACCAGAGGACCTGGAGCCACATGGAGGACACATGTATGAATCTGCAGAGGCATTCCTACGCTCACCCAGACGTTATGGCTGTAGGTGCGACTTTCAAATTTATGTGACATTAGTCCAAATTTGTTACTTGTGATCTTGTCAAGTTACTTAAAATAAATAAATAAATCATTACAGATTTACATTACAGACGTGGAGGTGGAGCTGAACCATACTGCTATATGTAAATTTACATTTAGGTATTAGCTTCTTTTAAGATAATTAAGGGCATTTTTTTGTACATATTACTTTTGAAAAAACTTTGGAAATCATGGTGCTAAAAGAGCACTTGGAGTGCGCAGACCTCCACCAAGACCGCCGCACTCACGTTAGTATCCGGATGCACTTGGCCGAGTCCCGGATGTCCCAGACTTTGATGTAGGAGGTGGAGACAGTGAAGACCAAACTGGAGCTGTAGCGGACTGACACCACGTTGTTGGGATGACCAGCCAGGGACATTATCTCCTGACCCGTCACCAGATTCCACACCTTACAGGTCCGGTCTGCAAGAAGACACACAGTCTATCATCTCCATCTTTTACATATTTAGGGAATGCAGGGAAGATGCTGAGAAGGAGGCCAAAACTGGAGCAACACAAACCCTGTTCCCAATGATAACAAAACAGAAGTTACAAAGAGCAGTGGTTTTATCTGGTAAAAAAAAAAAAAAAAAAAAAAGAAGCTATGGGGATACATGATAATTTAAATCTTTAATCTAGTTGATTGCCAATATATTTACCTCCATTCAGCATCATAAAAAGCTCCTTCACCATAAGAGTTTTACTGTATGTACGATGTCATTTTATCCCATCACCTCATTTATCCACACACTGTGCATATGACAATGTTAATTAATACCTGTCAGGTTTTATTTGCTGTTATATAGAAGCATAACAGCTTGTCAAAGTGTAATAAAGAGTGAAGAGGTGAGGGAAGGTAGCAGGGAGGGAGGATTGTGGGTATTTACCTTTGGATCCGGTGAAGAGAAGGTCATCGGTGCAGTCGACACAGAGAACAGCTTTGCTGTGTCCCTCTGCCACGTGGACGCACTGCAACGTCGCAGACCGACTGCTTTTAGTGGGTGGCACCGGGTTAATGATGCCCCTGGAAAAAACACACACACACACACACACACACACACACACACACACACACACACACACACACACACATCAATAGGTGCAGCGTGGACATAACACTGTCTAATAATCTGAGTGCAGCTCAGATATAAATCACACCCACACAACCAGTCATGCACAGCATGCAGCTCTCGTGACTGATTAGCATGATGCTGGGAATCAAAAATAGAAAGAGGTGACAGAACAGACCAAAGAATAATAAGGAGACAGTTGTGAACAGAGTCACCCTTAGTGTGTTGAAGAAAAGAAAAGAGTCCATAATACCCCTGCACCATCAGAAGCATTTCCAGCCCATAATAGATTTAAAAAAAAAAAAAAAAACACCCAAGGAGACAAAGACAGATGATCA
The DNA here is from genome assembly GCF_008315115.2 of Sander lucioperca. Classification (NCBI taxonomy): domain Eukaryota; kingdom Metazoa; phylum Chordata; class Actinopteri; order Perciformes; family Percidae; genus Sander; species Sander lucioperca. The sequence goes on from NC_050179.1 coordinate 19,978,319, forward strand.
TTTGAAACCAGCGGTGTTGGATCATCAGGGACCTTAAGTTCTAAAGCATCACCGAAACCCACATCGATCGCTAATTGGCTGGTCGTGTTGACAAATTGGCATCTGAGAGTGTAATTGTACAATCACTACTCTCTAACTCTCTAACAGTAGCTACCAGCATCAGCTGAGCAGCAGGATGAGCTGATGGTGTACCACGGATCCAGACGTCGATATTTAGGAGTTTTCAATGAATGAGGTTTAAAAGAAGTGTTGTGCAGAATAAAAGGCTCACTGAAATAAAAAAACAGCTCATAAAGAGAGATTATTGAGGGCTCAGGCTCAATAGCAGTAACACGCTAAACAAAACGACACTGTTTGGTTTAGTGTAATTACCTATTGGTTATAGAAAGGACATGCATTTATTGTTTTTAACCCCATTCACTGTTCATGTCTGGTAAATCTAGGCTTTTGTGCCAGGACACCACAGCAGAGTGGGACGAAACCACTGGGAGAGTTTTTCATAAGAAAAAAGATGAAATCCACACCGCGTGTGTCTGCGGTCCCCTGTACACCAGAAGTGAAATTTTAGTAAACCTTGTGGCAGAGGAAAAAAAAAAAAAAAAGACAAAACATTGTACTTGGGTGGATTGGTGAGAGGAGGGGAAACAGAACGCAGGATGTGGTTGCAGGACACGTGGAGGCATCGATTCGTCCTGGAGAGGAAGAGGATCCGATATACCTGATTATCCCTGATTAGCTACTGAATTAAACACTCATTACTTCCTGTTCTGATCAAGTTCATTATCCTTAATCATGCTTAATCATTCTGTGTTGGGTACAACTTGACTTCAAGAAGAGCTAATTCTAGAGTGAGCCTATGTATTATGTGATACAGTAAGGGAAATGGGAAATAAGGCAGGAATTTGACAAAAGTGACAGATTTTGGAATGCAATGTTCCTACTCATCCGCAGCATCTTTTCCAAACTCTAATGTGACTCTCTTGCAGGCTTGTTTCAATTTTGCTTATCTCTAGTTCTTACTTATCCTGTAGGACGTTTGCAGTACGCCCCAGATACCCTGTTATATGGCTAAACGCAGCAACGTAGTTACTGGGACAAGCGGTAGCAGAGAGAGGACGAGGCAGGCTGCTCTTCTGGTTCCTGATGACTGGGCTGTGGAGGAAGACAGTAGGGCTGCCAATTAAGCTGCAGCATAATAAAAGTGTGTGCTAAGCTGTTTACACACTATTTGCAGGAGTGTGGGAGGACTACATGGAGACAGAAGGGAGATGCATATGCAGCATTCACGTCATATGGGAGCAACCACCAGGACAGGAAAAAAACGTCTAGCGTGTTCAGATTCATCTGAAGCCCTAAAGAAGACATTACTGAGGTTTCCTGTTCGATGTGAAAGATCCTGCCTCAGTGGAGCTCCACAGAAAACATTCCTTAGTACATTTCACAGCAGTCTATTCAAAATGTCTTCTTTTTTATTATTTAAAAGCCTAACACATCCCAGAGAGTTCATAGCCTAGTTTCAGTTTCAGCATGAAGTCAAATTCAAGTCAACTTTATCTTTACAGCCCAAAATTACATAAAAAAATCCTCAGACCCTTGACCCTCCTCCTACGTTGTCAAGCTACAGCGTTTGTTTTGAAGGCTTTTCACTGTAACAAGAGAAAAAAATATTTACAATTATTGGTATAAAAATAATACCAAGACGAATTTAACACTAGCACAATGCACCTTATATAAAAAACATCTATCAGCAGCTTAAATCAAACTGAAGCTGTAATGCACCAGAAAATAAAATGGTCGGATGGATGAAAAATGAATAAACTACTTAGATTCTTATCCTTAAAAAAATGTCACATCTAGCCTGGGTGGTAGCAGAGTAAATGCTACGTTGTAGCCAAAAGGGTTCCTTTAAGTTCTTCTGGTGAGTCCTTGTAGCCTAGTGGTCAACACATATACCGTGTAATTACAGCGTCCCTGGTTCAGTTCTGCTCAGGAACTCTTGTTGAATGTTATTTTCCTTCTCTTTCTTCATGATTCTTGTCTGTCTCTACAATAAATCTAAAAACATCGGTCGATCAATAAAAGGTAAACCTCCAAACAAAAAAGGAATAATAGCTTTATCCTCCTCAATCACAAAATGCCATGTCACAAAACTATTGTATTTTGTCTGTTGCATGCCACTTAATAAATCACTCTACACTGTGATGGAGACCTTTGAATGCATAACCAGACCAGACAATCTGAGTAGTGTTGGTAACCACTGGAAATCTGAGATTGCATAGTGCCATATGACATGAATGCAGCAATATTCATTACGGTCAGTGTGCGAGTGTATTGACCCGATGCACTCACACACTGAACATGCGTGTCAGAGTGCAGAGTGAATGTTAAGTAAATGTTGCTTCAAGTTGGAAAACAGCTGATATGTGTAAAGCACAGAGGTAAACGTGCCAACAAATGCTTAAAAACAATACAACTTAAATAAAAATAAAGAAACTTAAGTAACTATTAAACTTAAGTGAGTGTTCTCAATAGTATCATTAACACAAAAATACAATTCAGTTATCAATTTATAAAGTAATCTCGGTCTTCCAGTGTTATATTTTGTAAGACAGGAAACGTTTTAAACATTTACATACAAGTTGTCAACGCATTATCATTTTTACTCGGCACATTTCATTTCAGTCTCGCTCACAAATATCTACTGTTAAGACAAAAAAATGGAAAGGACAGAGATTTCCTCAATAAATAAAAATGTGTATCACAAGTAGATCAGCAGCAGAGGGGTTGATTAGCAAGTTGAACACTGAATTTGAGTCAAAAC